>NW_020957712.1:3718-19130 GCF_003031625.1 Empidonax traillii | reverse complement strand
AGCACAAGACACACACACACAAACAAACAAAAAAAGTCAGAGATTAAATGGTAGAGGAGAAAAAGCCTTAGCACTACTTTTGTGATATAAAGGAATTCCTGTCATCCACAGACAAAGAAGGTGTACATAAACTCAAAGAAGATTTAATTGATTTCCTTTGGAGAAATGATTGTCAAAGTCAGTGATAAACCAAACAAATTGTCCAGAAATCATTGCTGAGATGTGGCTACAACACTATCAAACTGTCCACTTCGATATTGACCTGTGAGAAAGTTCTTGAAGTTTATCTTACATGTAAGATAGCTAGGCTGAACTCAGAACTGCCTGGGAAAGGTGTCTGTACATGCACCAGAGCCTTAATTTATTTGGCTAAACTTAGTTTGAAAACTCTACCATTTGAGATGTCCTGTGGTGTCCAAGGCATCTGCACAGAGCTACCAGAAAGAATAGCAAACTTATGGGAGACTTCCATTCTTCTGGAGCAACAATCACGTGCCTGAAGTGGCAAGCAAAGCAACTGAATCTCCCTTCTTTAATGTCTAAGTCTCCTCAAGACAAATTAGATGAAGTCATCAAAGTTAATGGAACTCAGGAACTGATCCAACTGGCAAGTCTCCAAGGGCAGCGTTCAGTTGTTTCAGTGTAGATGTAGAGCATCATTTAAGACATTCTATTAAACCTAAGACATTCACATGAGTTTTTCAGACACGACCAAAGGTTTGCAGCCAAATTGTGCTGTACTGGAGCCACAGCTGGGAGCCAGCTGGGATAGCCTTTGCTATCTCAAATAATGCTAAACTAATCTCTAAGTTTTACTCATGTATTCTCTTCATACTCTAATGCAAACTTAAAACTACCTGGTTTTTAGACTCTTACATATAGATAACCAAAATTCAGATGTCTTCATCACCAATTATGTCTCCAAACAAAAATTAAGATGGAGGAATCTTATGGAAAAAATAATTTTTTTTTTACCATGAACCAAAAAAAACCCATGAAAAGCTTACCCAAAATAGTTATATATAGCATGCTGTCTTTAGGGACAAGTCAGTGGTAAGAGCATGTATTTACTAGGTGGAATATTTCTGTATATATTATCAGCTAATTAACATAGTTGAATAATAGTAACTTACAGTTTTCACATACAAAGATTGAAAATAACTCTGAAAATTGTTTGGAGGTGTGGTAGATTGACCTTGGCTGGACGGCAGGTGCCTACTAAGCCATTCTATTGCTCCCCTTTCACAGCTGGGCAGGGTGAGAAAATAAGATGGAAAACCGCTTGTAAGTTTAGATATGGCAGTTTACTGAAGTGAAAGTTTCTGCATGCACAAGCAAAGGGGAAAAAAAATAGGTTTATTCTCTACTTCCCATGAGCAAGCAAAGTTTGGCCACTTCTGGGAAGCAGGGCTTCATCACATGTAGTGATTGCTCCAGAAGGTAAACACTATTTTTTTCTAGTGGGGGCATGCTCCATCTGCATTTGGTCTAGTGGGCAGGGCTTGGGAAGTTTCTCCTCATTGGTCAGTTTAACCTAGTTTTATCGGTATTGTTTTCAGCATTCTGCTTGGTAAAGAGGTACTTTTTTTCACTTGCATCCAGGCGTATTTGGCCACTGTCTCTGTACTGGAGAAACCAGGGGTATTGAATCCGAGAGAAGAGACATCTGTCTGAGGTCTCTGCTCCTCCAAATTGTCTCAAGCCGAGACATCTTCTTAAATATGTTATCCATGACTGGCTTGGTCTTGCAAACCTGGCCATGCAAACTCAGTACAGGGGTTTGTGGTTTTTTTTGTTTGTTTGGTGGGGTTTTTTTGGTGTTTTTGTTTTTGTTTTCGTTTTTTTTTTTTTTTTTTTTTTTTTTTTTTTTTTTTTTTTTTTTTTTTTTTTTTTTTTTTTTTTTTTTTTTTTTTTTTTTTTTTTTTTTTTTTTTTTTTTTTTTTTTTGTTGTTGTTGTTGTTGTTGGGTTTTTTTTTGTTGTTTTTTTTTTTTGTTTTTTTGTGAACAAAGCTTAGAGTGCTTTTTGAAGGATGAGGAGCTAATGAAGAAGTGGAAGTCTGTTCTATGAATGTGTTGTTTACTTGTGAATCAATACAGAGGTGCAAAGAGAAGAAGGAGGTATTATATACTTTAGACAGCTGATCATTGATTCTAACATATTTCTTACTGGAAGAGCTTAGTATGGCAAGGAGAAATAGTCTTCATTCCATTAGTGCTTTAGTGCTAGACACAGGTTTTGAATTGTCTTTTGTGAGTATTTGTTTCTTTCCCTTGATTGAGGTAAGAAAACACAATTTTTTTTTGGTAGCTTTTTTTTTGTTTCAAGCATTGTAGGGACTGTTAACAAATTACTCTCCTCTGGAAATCAGATGTTTATTTTCTTGACATCCTGAGGTGACCAGCCTTTTAAACATATTCAGAAAAATACAGGAAAACGAATACCATCTTTTTCTTCCTCCTACGCACATTAAAAAAAGATTTAAGTTATATTTTATTGTCAAATGTAGCAGAAAGGGCCTATATATATATACACACACACACACTGGTCTTTTAGGAAGACAATTTCTGCAAATTCAGAGTCCTGTTGGGAGGAGGTTCACGAACTGGTGGGTTGTGTGGGAGCCAATTCTCTTTTCAATTCTGCAGCTATCCAGCAGCAAAATACAGTATTTATTATTCCTAATGATCAGAGTGGGACAGTGGAATAGGGGGAGCAAAGCACTTGCATAAAATATGTTGCTATATCTTAGAGGGGGTTGAGATATTTACCTGGACAAAGGGAGTCCAGGATCTGACTTGTTGCTCCCAAGAAATTACACTTTTAACTTAGAGGTAATTGGCTCAAGAATAGAATGTATATTAAGGAATATGTCTTCAAAGATACTAAAGTTTGAGATTATGACAGCTGGAATGTAGAGAAATGCTAAATGTAGAGGAGGAGGAGGAGGATCACTGCACACATTCCTGAAGAGAAAATATTCTGAAAATACTGTGGTCATGGGAGAAACTCTCTGATTTATCATCAGTTGTGAATTCATACTGCTATTATCTGTTTCAGAAATAGTGAATGAATTTCTTGTAAAAGTTATAAAACATATTATTCTGGGAAAATTTAACTTACATTTAACACTGATTTAATGAGTAAATGCACTCATGGAAGTGTGGATCACCCCTTTACACTTTTACAAATATTTTCTTGCCTGCATCCAGTAGCTAGCTTCCAATTATTCATAACCTCATTACTGTCTAATCAAGTCCTCCCTAGCTGTGTAGACACTCTTCAGTGATAACTGGCTACACACAACAATTTTGAGGCCAGATGTTTTGGCTTATTATCATGTCATATGCCGAGGCCTGCCTTCTTTTCAATCAGGAAAATGAACTGTTTTTCCTCTGGCTGTAGCCTATTTGAGTAAATATACCACGTTTGAACTGAAAGGAAAGAAAGGGAAGATGAAGGAAACTAATTAAAAGTTCTTTTTCCATCAAATTGTCAATATTGCATGTACTTTATTGCATCTCAGTTGCTCTAGCTCAAGCTTTTTATATCACCCATCTCTGCACTAACATATAATGCTTATGTATAAGCCCTGAAGGAAATTACAATGCTACATGAAGCCCAAACAGGCCACCAGCACCAAAAGTAAACTAGAGTTCTGGTAACTCCAGATCACATTTCCTTTTCTCATATGCAGAAACTATATCCCAAAAGAGAGAAGATAACTTACCTGTTTTCCTGGGATTTTCAGGCACTCAGAGTTCCAGTTGAGCAGCTGTTATAAACATTCTGTTAGAAGTCCAAAAGCCCGAGGTAAATAGGCCTTACATGGAGCAACTGCAAATTAAGTGCCTAGTAAAGTCTGCTATTGCCAGAACACATCAGATTGACTGTCACATGTGCCTGAACCTGTCACACTTGTGTATGTGCTGCGACATCCAAAATACTTCTATTTACAAAATCATACAAAGAAAATGTGAGAGACATTCTTATATCTTGAAATATCCAATATTTTGACATGTGAAATATTAGTGCCAATTTTTTAAGTTATTTTTCACAGTGACATAAAAAATAACTAGCATACATTTAAACTGATATGGCTAATCCTGGATTCCTCTCACTTAAATGTAGTTGTATGAAAACTCATCAGCTTCTCTGGGCTAGCTGCTCTATGCACCTAGAGGATTCTGTGATAAAGATCTATGTGTTGGCATCTTTAGTAGGCATTTCATTTTACCTTTTTTCTAGTACATGTCTTGTGTTGGAACAAATTATTCTTTGTCTCACGATTTTGGGGAGACTGGAGGAAATAAAATTAGGTCAGACAACTACTTGTTTTGGCAAATCATAGAATCATAAAATGTTTTCTAATCTAATATATTTAAACTAATTTAATCTAGAAAACATTAAATTACTTGAATCTGGACTTTAAACTTTAATCAAAGATCAAATTGTACATTGGATAGGGTATAGACATTTTGGGGATGCTATATAGCATGCAAATCTATTCAACCTGATGTGCTCACTTATTAACCAAAAACACAGGACTCAAAACCAGATAGGATTTATTAGTGAAAGGACTTAAAAAAGTCTTTACTTGTTAAAAAACATATGTAACTTAAACATCTTCCCACCTGACTTTTACAAGCACCTTTGACATTCTCATACACATATTGGTAAATACATTTGCCTGCTGAAAACAATAAAATTGTCTCACATCCCACTGTATCTACTTTTACAGAAATAAATGAGCACCCTAGAGTGTTTACTGAGATAACAAATTACTCAGAAACAAAAATAATTGATGCTATTTTCAACAGTTTTTCTCCAAAATGTGTTTTAAATGTACTGAAATTTGACTTTGCTCAACAGCTATTTGCCATGGTTCCTTATGCTATTTCAGGAATTTACATTTCCATGGTTGGAAAATGGTAATGATAATGCAGACCTGAGGGGTTTTTGTTGGTTGTTTTTTGTTTTGTTTTGTTTTGGTTTTTTAATTTCCATTATTTGAATAGATGTATGTGATGCTTAGAAAAAAATGAGAACAAATACTTTAGTTTTCATGCATACTACTTTCTGAATATGTATGATTGGGCAACTTCTAGTTGATGTCCCACATTTCATTGAGGACAGCAGTCTCTAAACAAATATAGGATTTCATAATTTCTTGACTTTAAGATATTTGTGACATGTTCTGTGATATCTTTCAACCAACAGACAATATGCATGCAATTTAATTTTGTTTACTTCAATTATTTCCCAGTGAACCTGGTATCGAGCACTTAATTTAAAGATTGTGAAATATCCCAGATAAGTTTTTTTGGCGGAAATGACTGGGTAGAATTCAGTAGTATTAACCAGTTCAAACAGCTAGTTTTACTGCCTTGTCAGTACCATTAGCAGTGAAGATCAATAGGTGACTAGCCACTTAATCATGTGATATAAAAAAATACTGCGAGTCCACAGTAAGCAACTTTAGAAGGGAACAGTACGCAATGAATTAAAAAAAAAAAAGTTTTTGATAAAGTAGTAGAGATGAATTACCTTCTTCAAACTACTTAATGCAGTCCAGCACTGGAATACCCCTTAATGGACTCAGGGATTTTGCTGTCAGCATCTTATCAGAATGTGCTCCTCTGGTGATGCCAGGGAACAGGAAGTGTTTCAGAATTCATCAACTGAGATATGCAGTGTCTCATCCACCAAAAGTCTCGCTTTTCTCTATGGAGAGGAGATCTGTCCTAAACCTAAATTAATGAAATTAGAGCTAAACAATGCAAAAAATAGAATGTGCCAATAGTTTTCTGACCCATTTTAGACAGTTCATAGTAGAAAAATTAAAATCACACATAATTTTTTCCTAAGAAATTTCTGCTATTATTTTCTAATTAATAATGTTCACTGTGCTCTTTATGATAAAGCTGTACCCCTTGTATTCCTTTCAATGCCTTTTTTATTCTTTTTAGAAACACACTTTGAAATGATTAATTGTGAATATTTGTGATGCTATGCCACATGCATAGTTTCACATTCTCAGTTGAATTTGCACAGCAATATTCAGGAAAAAATAAAAGCAAGAAAAAAATAGTACAACAAAATGTCTGAAATTTCTATACTTTAAAGAACAGGTTGTAATTTAAGCTCAATTCACTTAATTCTTAGTGATGAAAGAGGATTTTCTTCAAGCATTTAGTTCACATCAAAAGTATGTTATTTGCATTGGGTTTGGTTTGTTCAGCACAGAAGTGTCCACTCATGTGCAGAATTCGAAGGCGGAAAATCTACTTTTATTGCCTAGACCTCACACCTAAAGGCATTAGGTTCCAAAGAATTTCAGTCCAAGAGCTTAGATTACTTGTATTTCAAAGCTGTGAGCTTGAATACCATGCGTGAGTCAGAATGATGGGATTTAGAGGTGGCATTCACCCACCTGTAACCACAAGTTCAAATTGTACTTCTGCAGCCCAAGGAAAGTCAGGCTGCTCCTGGAGCTGACACATTGACAGATACAGCAATAGAAAGTTTGATGTTTCCATTAGGTCTTAAATTACACATTCGGTAATGAAAGCAATGTGTCAGCACTTTTAAATGTTCACAGAGACACGCACCATTACCACTTTTCCTAACACAATTGCTTCAAAAACTTTTGAAATCTCTCACAAACACTCTCTCATAGGAATACAAGACTCCTGCCTTCAAAACAATTTGAGCAATATTGTCTAATAAACAACCTCAAAAATAAGTCCAAGAAGTAAGCCTTTTTAAGGACAGGCCAGTGGTGTTCTTTTTTTTTCCTGCTGCAAGTGGCGAGAGTGTTCCTGTCTTTTTCAGAGATTAACATTTTGCTTGAAAAACTGTGAAATCATAAGTAGAGCTACCTCAAGTCACTGAAATAATTACACACAAAGTAATTGTTGATGCTGTTTCATATAAATTTCTGTCCCTCATTGTGTAAAAATGGGAATAAGTGTTTCTTCCTAACGCTAGGCTACAACAAGCTTCCCAAAACAACTCTCTATGATGAAGTGAAGCATAAATAAATTTTAAATAGGATTTACTTCTACTTGGCATGCAAGAATGACGGAAATTAGAAACTAAAGACACAGGTAAAACCACACCATGCTATGATGTTCAAAAGTTCATAAATCCTTCAATTTAAGTAAGACAGTAAATTATAAATATTCCATATAAATTATTTTATTTAAACATAACTTGATATTTGCTCAAGTATCAGCTATATATAAAATAAAGGAAGAAGTTTGATGTGAGAGGAAACTGTCACAGACACTGGACACCAAAGACGTTTTAAACTAGGATCCAGTCCTTCAGAAAGAAACTATAGTGAAAATAACTGGTCCAAATTAAACTTGAGGCTTGGTTCTTCTTTGGCCACTATTTTAGGGAAGCATAGATTTTGCACTAAACAGGGGTGAATATTTGATTGAGACTGGGTGAATTAGGATTGTGTGATTGAGGTCTGTGCAGTTTACGTGTTGCACACATGAGCAGTGGAGTTTAGCTGTTGATTAATGGTGATGAGGTCTGCTAATACCACCTGAAATCTGCAAAGATGCATATTTCTGTGCTAGTAGATTTTGACAAAATATGTGGGATGCAATAATTCAATTATTTTACCTACAAGGTAATTTTTAAGAATTAAATCAAAATCCAACTAGGCCCTTGACTTTGTCTCTAGAGGGAAAAGTATTTGCCTCATTTAAAAAATAAATTCTGTTCTCCTGGTCTTAGTAGGCTAAGTCTCAAAACTGGAATACAGTTAGGTTTTGTGGGCACAAAAACCAGGTGGAACTAACAGTTAGAGAAAAAACTGCTGGTTAAGGCTATTAATTTTAAAAACTGTTTTGGATGAGTTTTGTCTAAATCTAATTTTATATCTCTTGACAAGTGTCTCACATATTTTCAAAACAGCCCTTCATAATGTACAATTTCTCCAATTCCAAAACACTACATTTGTAGACAGATTGTTAAGTTTTTAAAGAAGAAAACCAACTTGGGGTCATTCTCTTGACATTGCCATACAAACCTTATGAATAGGAAAAAACAAAAAAGCCTGCATAGAAGGCAGTAAATCAAGTTGCCTGACATTTCTACATTGCAAGGCATGCCGAAAAATACAACATAAAAACAAAGGAACAGCTATTACAGAGAAAAACAGAGAGGATTAACTTCAGATAAATATTGTCAAAAGTTCTCAGAATTAATTGCTTGAAGTGACTGGGAAGCTGACAGTATTATAGTCATGGAAGCATTTTTGTATCTTGTCAAAATCAGCTAGATACAAATCTGTTGCTAGTAACAGGAAAGAATCTGTTTCATGGAAAAGCTTAACACAAAGTAAACTGTCTAGTGAGTACACAAACACAGTGTTCATACAAAAACTTAGTATTCTTAAAAACAGGTGGAAGATCTCTGCATATATAGCTTAGCTACTTCAATTTAATTAAAAATATGAATGATTTAAGCACCTATTAAGTATTTTACAGCGATCCCTTTCCTTTGAAATTTCTCCGAAATGGACTGAAGATTTATTTCTTATTACTGAAATACAGAATAAATCTGAAGGTGAAATACATCTGCTACCAAATTTAGTAACTTTATAAAGAGTCTATACAGCAAAGTAGACAGCACATGAAGAACTAAAAGAACGAGAAATTGAAACTTATGGAGTGTGAGTAAAAATAATTAAAAATAAAGAGAGCGTAAAGAAAGTTGTGCTCTAAAGATTTCTACAATTGAAAGGGTTTTCTATATTGTCTGTGGTGATTAGTATGTGTTGCGAAGTTTGTGCAGTACATACCATAGCTCCTCCTCCAATACCAGTTGCAGTATTCAATGAAAATGTTGTTCTGTCCAATATTTGTTAGTATAGGTATCATAGAAAACCTGAAAGAAAATGTAGCAGGTCCACTAAATAGTAGACATTTCTGAGTTTGTGTTAATTAATGGTTCAGTTTAACATGACCATTAAAATCATCTCTACTTCTGAGTATAAAAATAATACTTATAAGAGATTTGTTAAAAATGTGAAAAATGAATCAATGTATTCAACAAACTACCATTTAATGCACCTGGAAAAAAAATCCGACCAAAGAAATAAAAAACTCCACTATAACTAAAGACCAGAAATGTTTTTGAAAAAGAAACAATTTTTTAAAGTCTTATTTCTTCTGAATGACCCCTAGTTTACAAGTGTTTGGTTGTTTGGGGTTTTTTTTAAGACTAATTTAGCTTCATATTTTTTGAAATAAATTCTCAAGCCCTTTGTATATATCTCTCTTTTACACTCTTAGGCTTGAATTTTTGTTTGGTTTTCTGATTTCCAGTTATACAGGTACAATCCTTGCTACAACAGTTTATCCTCAGGACCAGAGAGTGTCCTTTGGTACTGTTTTATTTATTATCACAGGTGAAGCATTTAGGTTTTACTTTCAGTACCAATGTGGAACATATCACACGTGAGGAGAGGCTAAGAGAACTTAAGAGCCTTGAGCAAGTTTAAATGGAGATGTCTCTGCCATCTACAAGCCAGACTCTTCTCACAATGGTAGGATGAGAAATACAAGATAGAAGTTGGAATGTGGGAAATTCTGACCCCATCTGAGGAACAGTATATCAACAGAAGCAGAAAAACTGTGATATTTCCATTATTGTAGTATTTGAAACTGAACTGGATGTGGCCTTGAGTATGTGGCCTTGCTTTAAGCTGGAGGTTGGCCTCAGGGGTCTCCTTTAAGCTATATGAGTTTGTCATTCTGTGGATTTAACATCCATCCGTCCATCCTGTATGGATATAGACATATTTTCACTTGGAAAGAGAATTAATTAATTTTAAAAGAAGTTAAGTCAAAGCCCAAGGATACCTTGCTCAGGAAAGGTTTGGATCTTCAGCAAATTATACTAATTTCTTGAGTCTTGCCTAAGCCTTCTGACAACAGCTGGAATATTAGAAACTGCAGTATCATGGAAATTTCCTGAAAAGAAATGATTCTTTGAAATAAAAACATGACCTAAAGAAAACTAAGCAAGACTATGGGGAACCAGATTTTCTCTTCATTCAATTTCTCATCCTATTCCTGGACTTAGGAATAAACTTTAAAACCAGTTATGATTAAGGTACGGAGAAAGGGGTTCCAGGAGGTGCAACTAGGACAATAAGCTATTTACTAGAGACTGCTCAACGGACACCTTCAAGGATAACTTTAGATTATTGATTTTTTAGGGCAAGTATAAAAAATTGTCATTACCTGCAATTTATTAAAAAACAAAAAATGTTGCTGAGAGTAGAAAAACTTTATATTCTTTATAAAAGGTATTTTTTTGAGCCAAGAAAAATTGCTTTACTTCTTTTACTGCCAACATTTATATCTTTCAGCTACTATGTGAGTTCAAAGGAAGACAGAACAATGTTTGGATTTTTTTCTCTAAAGGAAATGAAAAGTAAATGTGCATGTATGTGTATGTGAGGGGGACAGAGCTAATGAGTGCACTCATAAATACTTTCTTTGAGTGAAAGTTAGTAAGTGAATGTCAACTCATCAAGCAAGTTTAGGGTTTTACCATGGCCAGTGCTGCTTATTCTTTCTCCTCTCAGATTACACAGCTAGGTCAGTCACAAGCAGGATGGCTGCAGTCTACCAAGCCTGCTACATTACAGCAGCAGTCAAAAACAACAACCCCCTCCCCCCAAACAGATGAAACTGTTCATCTTCCCTTTCCATTCCTCATATACAAACTGTCTGCCAACTTACCTGAACCCATCGTTTCGCTCATTCTTCAACCTTGCCTAACCACATTAAGCTTTGAAATCCCCCCCCAATCACTCAGAGACATCTCCCACCTTAACCAGACTTTGCTGTTCCGTGAAATGAAAAGTCACAAACAGAATCCTTATGAATTACATTTTTTCATTCATAAAGACACTGGAAACTGGAGGGTGAACTACAGAGAAAGGAGGAAGAAGAAGAAGGGGATCAAGAGGGTGTGTATGGATAACAGGTCTAATACTCAGAAAACAAACAGAAACTAAATATTATGCACCAGAAAAGGATAGTTAGGGCTGGAAGGGGTGAAAAGGGAAAGGGAAGTGAAGTCCTGTTTGTCAATTTAATTTTTTCAGCAACGTCAAGATGATGAGCCTAAACCTGGCTGTTTTGAGGGTTCCCCAGATATATCTCTCTGAGGAAAACAGGAGCTCTTGGAGTTTCTTCATCTATCCCTTTAAAACCAAACAGTTCTTGAACAGTCTTGTTCTCACATTTATTGGTGCACCCCTCCACCTTATCTTCCTTCAACAAAAGCATTAGAACTGACAGTTGATCCCTACCACCTTTTCTGAGTATTGTTCCACTTCCATACAGCTCTAAACAGGGTCTCATCCTTCTGTCCTTTCATAAACCTGTTTAGTTATATGATTAGTGGCTGACAGCCCAACCTGTCTCTGCACAGCTCCTCAGGTCAACCCCTTCTTATGACCAAGATCTCTTCTTCAAGTGTCTCTGTGAAAGAAGCATATTAAACAGAACATGTTAATCCCTGACAATATATTTTCTTTGTTATTACAACCATTTTGTATGAGCAGGGATCCAGCACTTTATCTCAAAGGCATCTGGAACAGAGATTAATACCCTTCAAGTAAGTGGAGGGAGCTCCACATCAGGCTGTCATACTGCTGCCAAGAATTGCCTATGAGTAATTCAGCCAGTACCAATGTACCAGTTCCATGCATTGGTACCCTCACACATGGATTACTGCTGTAGAAGTGTATCTATGTGGAATACACATTGAAGTCCATAACTACTGTAACAATGCTATGTCCTGTGGAAACCTTGAGATAAGTAATAGAAGACTGTTCCTCCAGGCTCACCACTTTTGATTCCCATTTCCTTGTTTCTTTTCCTGAACCTATTTTCTCCACCTAATGACCTAGATCAACACCCAGCTTCCTCCAGAATGCCAGATGGAGAACACATTCTTCTTCACCAGCCCACTAAACCACATCTAGACTCACCCTTTTCCTCTATTTATGTGGATATTATAGGTATGGATAGATTTCAACAGAACTGTGCTCACTTCAAGATGGTCTCCCCACTACCCCACACATGTGATACCACACCTATGGAGGTACAGCTCAGTACATCTCTCTCCAGTATTACCTTAGAGTGCCTCAGCTGGCCATGTTTGATGTTTGGATTTATCTATAGCTGTATTAGAATGGGCAGCTTCTCACCTTACTTATAACTAAACCTGGTTAGCTTTCTAAAATGAGTGCATGATCTTCTGCTAAATATGTCAAAAATTTCATCCTGTTGGATACATTCTGCCCATGCTTATTACACACTGAAAGGAAAAGTTCATAATCTAATGTGCAGCATCTATTCCCTTTTAGTCACGGTTGCCAAGTAAGGTGGTTATTAGTCTTTATAGCAGGATGGAGCTCCTTTTGATGAGCATTCTTGATGAGCAATTCAGCATTTAGAGCCTCTCAAATCTGTAAGACTGTATTTATATTAGGAAATGTAGCAGTGACAGAGAATGCTCCTGAGCATGGGAGTGTGTTCCTTTATGCTGTAAAACAGTGAGAATGGTCTCCAATATGCTTTGACCTACGTTGACTAGTACTCTTCAAAGTATTCTTAGGTATAAGCCTGTGATCCTTTTCAGTTGTTAATATGGTCATGTTGTTTTGAAATCTAGAAGAGATTCTTCGTGTAGAAGTGGACTGATATGTGATAACTACCCCCAGTGCCAGGGTATTTAATTTACTTATATCGATGCAGCTCATTAGAGTGAGGTGACAAATGTTTAGATTCTTTGAGTGATACTTCTAAAAGTCAGATTAAAAACCTTATGTTTTATAGATCCCAGGCTAATTTTGCTTTTTTTTTTGTTTTTGTTTTAAAGAGCTGAAACATGAAAGAACCGCTAGATCTTTAATGTAGAACTAATGCCTATCTTACATGAAAGGATTCAGGTTTAAGTTGATGGAATGAAGTGATAGAAAACACATAATTTCTTCTGGTAAATTAATATATAGAAATATTTTCTCCACTCATAAATGTGTCCCCCTTTGGTTTGTCTGGCTACAATTTCAAGTCTACTAATGTTTGTCACCCATTTTTTCCTTAAATGAAGGGGAATGTTTGGAACGTCATGGATGTAGTGTTGTACATCGTTGATCTCTTTGATAAACAGATTTAAAGTTCTTGTTGAAGGTATTTCTTCAAGGCTTTAAATCACATTTGCATATTGCTGTATACAACCTCATTTTTTTTCTGGCATCCTATTTCAGAAGTAGACTGCAGTAATATATACAGAATCTAATACAGTTTCATATGCAGTGAGTTTAAATATCACTTCTCTATTCCTGTCCAGTACTCCTGTTTCATATCCACTGATTCAATTCCACATATTTTGCCTCAGCATCACAATTAAATATCTTGTAAATCCTTTTCAGAACTACTACTTTCTAGTATCTAATTTCCATATTATAAAGATGGCCTCAAAGTCCTTATTTCTAATTTTCAACTATTCTTGAGGTTATATTAAAAATACTTTGTTTAAATAGACTCAGTCTACCAACAAGATTGTGTCACATGATTTTTTCATTATCTTTTATCACTCTGCAATCACTTTTATTACCTACATGTTTGTTTGGTTTTTTAAAAAGTCATTTTCTTATTTACACATCACTACTGACTGTCATGGAAAGGGACTGGGGGCCCTGGTCGATGGCAAGCTGAATATGAGTCAGCCAGGAGGCTGACAGGCAGGAGGAGGAGACAGGTTGCCTCCTGGCTGCCAGGAGGGCCAACCATGTCCTGGGGGGCATCAGGCACAGCATCGCCAGCCGGTCGAGGGAGGGGATGGTCTCGCTCTGCTCTGTGCTGGGGCAGCCTCACCTTGAATATTGTGTGCAGTTTGGGGCACTGCAATATAAAAAAGATATTAAGCTATTAGAGAGTGCCCAAAGGAATGAAATAAAGATGGTGAAGGACCTTTAGGGGGAAGCTGCATGAGGAGTGTCTGAGGTCACTTGGTCTGTTCAGCCTGGAGAAGAGGAGACTGAGGGGAAACCTCACTGCAGCTACAACTTCCTTATGAGGGGAAGAGGAGGGGCAGGCACTGATCTCTTCTCTGTGGTGACCACTGACAGAACCTGAGGTAATGGCCTGAAGTTGTGTCAGGGAAGGTTTAGGCTGGATATTAGAAAAAAGTTCTTCATGCAGAGGGTGGTTGGGCATTGGAACAGACTCTCAGGGAAGTGGTCACACCACCAAGCCTGACTGTGTCCAAGAAGCATTTGGACAATGCTCCTGGTCACATGGTGTGAGTCTTGGGGATGGTCCTTCAAAGGGCTCAGAATTGGACTTGATGATCCTTGTAAGCCCCTTCCAACTCAGCATATTCTGTGATTCTGCGATATATCCCTCAGGCCAAAAGTTAGATGCTTAAATGCTCCTCTTTCCTTAGTATTTCTTACTGGTTAGAGTAGCTGGCTCTACTCAGCTTGCTGGCCTCTATGGATCTTATATGCAAATTTTTACTGCTCTTGTAATTTCCTTACGGACTGTAGGCACAAAACTTATTGCTGAAGCTTCTGCTGAGCAACAAACACACCTGGACTTTAAACACTGCAAAACTGAGTCCAAGTTTCCCTGTGTATTAGGCTCCAAGCATATTTGCACTTCTATATATTTACTACAAATATCTGTAATTTAGAATAATTGTAATTTTATAGAAACAAATATATGTAAACCTGCTTAGAAGGATCTTCTACTTCCTTATTTCATGTATAATCAAGTCCTGACAACTAATCCCTAGACATATGTAAGACATTGTTGGGTTTTTTTAAAATAGTGAGGTTCAGACTACAATCCCGTGCTTTTTGGTGGAAACCATTTTATGTTTGAAGACTGTCATCATCTAGGTTTTGAAACTGGTTTACTGGTTTTTTGAAACTGGATACTACTTTACTCTAAGAAACAATAAAGGCCTCTGGGATGAAACCCTATAGCATAAAAGGTGTCCCTGAATATGACAGGGGCTTGGAACTAGGTGATCTTTAAGGGCCCTTCCAACCCAGGCCATTTTAAGATTCTGTTATTCTATAACTACTTTATTTTTTCTTTTATTTTTCTTTCTTTTTTTTTTTTTTTTTTTTTTTTTTTTTTTTTTTTTTTTTTTTTTTTTTTTTTTTTTTTTTTTTTTTTGTATTACAGACAAACGATTAAAAGCAGTTTATTGGACTTGTTTAAAGGCATTATTCTGCAGAAGACCTTCCTCTTTTACCTTTTCACCCCTATTCTCTCAAGCATTGAACCTTATTCATTCAAGATCCTGGGCTTTCAAGTTAGTAATCATTCTAGAGCAGATAGTTGTGTATCTTATGTA
>NW_020957712.1:1811-3595 GCF_003031625.1 Empidonax traillii | reverse complement strand
TTTTTATTACAGACAAATGATTAAAAGCAATTTATTGGACTTGTTTAAAGGCATTATTCTGCAGAAGACCTTCCTCTTTTACCTTTTCACCCCTATTCTCTCAAGCATTGAACCTTATTCATTCAAGATCCTGGGCTTTCAAGTTAGTAATCATTCTAGAGCAGATAGTAGTGTATCTAATGTAGTTTCTCGGATTTTGAAATTAAAAAACAGCCTTAAAATAAGCATTTTTTACTTTGAGTAGGCCATACCAACTGTTATGCTTTGACACTGTTTATGAAACCACTGCATCTACAGAGATGGTAGATGCCAGAACTAGAAAAGGAATACATCTGTTCTTTATAGACTGACTTGAGAGTGGCTCTTACATAACTGTATCCTCAACACACAGAAAATATCTGTTTTCTATAAAATGTTTGTGTAGAATCTGGAATTAAACATACTATGCTACATTTTCCAATACAACATCAGGGGAAATAATTTTTAAAAGCTGCCACTGTGATTTGGCAATAGTGAAAAGGAGTTCACTTGTTCAGCCTATTTAGAGTACTGTTTGTGCTAAGAGGTAAAAATCATAACCTCCTTTCAGATAAAGCCTTGATATCTGCATTGATAGTGTTAGTGCTTATAGCTCATAGATTAGTTAAGAAGGAAAGTCTGATTATTGTGAGAGATGAGAACTTTTAACACTTGCTTCTAAGATATCGTATTAGCAGAAGAACACATTGTGAAGATGAGAAAGGCAGCAAGGACATGCACATATCTTGATTTTTTCCTAAAAATGAACCATGGTCATTTACTACCACTGGCTCTCAAAAGAATAATGGGTAGAATATTCTTGAAGACTGACTCTCTGTTAAGCTGTCAACAAGTGAATCAAATATAAAAATCTTTTACATGACTACAGACTAAAATAGTTTAAAAAGGTTTAGAATTTCAGGTATTGAGTCTGCAAACACTAATATATGTGGCTATGTTTACGTATGTGAGCATTTTTATTTCATTTGAAGCATGTACATTTGAACAACCAGCTCTCAGATGTTAAGAAATACCTCTGGCTCCATGTGATCCATCAGTTCCACGGGGAGGATGCAGGCTTGTGAAAGAGCAAACAGGTTATTCTCTTATAAAACAAGCAAAGTATATGAGAGCTTATGTCCCATTTTAAAATCTGAATGATGAGTGTAACATAACAGGAGGTAGATCCCATCTCACTAAAGAGCACCTGAAATTTTTGCCAAGTTACATAATGCTTTGGAACTTAAAGTGACAAGATTAAGACTCTATTGAACAATCTGATGTAATGAAAATTCAATATCTGAGATTTCAAAGCATAAAAGTAAATAAGAATAGGTCACACAAAGGATGAAAATCTAAAATTAAATATTTAATTAGAACTCTGATTTTGCTTTCAAGGTAGGTGGCATTGCACAGGCTATATTACAATCTTTTATGTTTGTTTCTTTTTTTTTTTTTTCCCAAAGAGAATACTGTTTATTTTTAACAGGCCACTTCAATATTAATACATGTGTAATAGGATCAGAACTGAAAATCAGCTAAAGATGGTAAATTTTACATTACTGGGAAAATTACAATTTTTTTTTTGTATTGTAAAAACATTTATTTTTAACAATTTACCTACATTAATCAAAAAAGTACAGCATATTTAATAATTTTACAAATTCTTCATAAAAAATATATCTCTGTACAAAAAGTTCTTTTGCACCTACTTCATGTCACAGCAGCATGTAGTGAAATGGCAGGATGAAATAGTGGGAATGAAA
>NW_020957712.1:0-1790 GCF_003031625.1 Empidonax traillii | reverse complement strand
TTTTTATTACAGACAAATGATTAAAAGCAATTTATTGGACTTGTTTAAAGGCATTATTCTGCAGAAGACCTTCCTCTTTTACCTTTTCACCCCTATTCTCTCAAGCATTGAACCTTATGCATTCAAGATCCTGGGCTTTCAAGTTAGTAATCATTCTAGAGCAGATAGTAGTGTATCTAATGTAGTTTCTCGGATTTTGAAATTAAAAAACAGCTTTAAAATAAGCATTTTTTACTTTGAGTAGGCCATACCAACTGTTATGCTTTGACAATGTTTATGAAACCACTGCATCTACAGAGATGGTAGATGCCAGAGCTAGAAAAGGAATACATCTGTTCTTTACAGATTGACTTGAGAGTGGCTCTTACATAACTGTATCCTCAACACACAGAAAATATCTGTTTTCTATAAAATGTTTGTGTAGAATCTGGAATTAAACATACTATGCTATTTTCCAATACAACATCAGGGGAAATAATTTTTAAAAGCTGCCACTGTGATTTGGCAATAGTGAAAAGGAGTTCACTTGTTCAGCCTATTTAGAGTACTGTTTGTGCTAAGAGGTAAAAATCATAACTTTCTTTCAGATAAAGCCTTGATATCTGCATTGATATGTTAGTGCTTATAGCTCATAGATTAGTTAAGAAGGAAAGTCTGATTATTGTGAGAGATGAGAACTTTTAACACTTGCTTCTAAGACATTGTATTAGCAGAAGGACACATTGTGAAGATGAGAAAGGCAGCAAGGACATGCACATATCTTGATTTTTTCCTAAAAATGAACCATGGTCATTTACTACCACTGGCTCTCAAAAGAATAATGGGTAGAATATTCTTGAAGACTGACTCTCTGTTAAGCTGTCAACAAGTGAACCAAATATAAAAATCTTTTACATGACTACAGACAAAAATAGTTTAAAAATGTTTAGAATTTCAGGTATTGAGTCTGCAAACACTAATATATGTGGCTATGTTTACGTATGTAAGCATTTTTATTTCATTTGAAGCATGTACATTTGAACAACCAGCTCTCAGATGTTAAGAAATACCTCTGTCTCCATGTGATCCATCAGTTCCACGGGGAGGATGCAGGCTTGTGAAAGAGCAAACAGGTTATTCTCTTATAAAACAAGCAAAGTATATGAGAGCTTATGTCCCATTTTAAAATCTGAATGATGAGTGTAACATAACAGGAGGTAGATCCCATCTCACTAAAGAGCACCTGAAATTTTTGACAAGTTACATAATGCTTTGGAACTTAAAGTGACAAGATTAAGACTCTATTGAACAATCTGATGTAATGAAAATTCAATATCTGAGATTTCAAAGCATAAAAGTAAATAAGAATAGGTCACACAAAGGATGAAAATCTAAAATTAAATATTTAATTAGAACTCTGATTTTGCTTTCAAGGTAGGTGGCATTGCACAGGCTATATTACAATCTTTTATGTTTGTTTCTTTTTTTTTTTTCCCAAAGAGAATACTGTTTATTTTTAACAGGCCACTTCAATATTAATACATGTGTAATAGGATCAGAACTGAAAATCAGCTAAAGATGGTAAATTTTACATTACTGGGAAAATTACAATTTTTTTTTTTGTATTGTAAAAACATTTATTTTTAACAATTTACCTACATTAATCAAAAAAGTACAGCATATTTAATAATTTTACAAATTCTTCATAAAAAATATATCTCTGTACAAAAAGTTCTTTTGCACCTACTTCATGTCACAGCAGCATGTAGTGAAATGGCAGGATGAAATAGTGGGAATGAAAATTAGATTGA
>NW_020957711.1:5769-22734 GCF_003031625.1 Empidonax traillii | reverse complement strand
CCCCCCCCCCCCCCCCCCCCCCCCCCCCCCCCCCCCCCCCCCCCCCCCCCCCCCCCCCCCCCCCCCCCCCGCCCCATTTCTACCCCCCCTCCAGACCCCCCACCCCACCCCCCTGGCTGTCCCCGGCGCGGGGATCCCCGCGGAGGTGCCGTGGGGTAACACTGACCTCCCCCACCCCACCCCGACCCACCCCCGCAGGGCTCCTGCTTCCAGTCTTCCCGGCGGGAGAAGTACGGGAACGTCTTCAAGACGCACTTGCTGGGGCGGCCGCTGGTGCGGGTGACGGGGGCGGAGAACGTGCGGAAGATCTTGATGGGGGAGCACCACCTGGTGAGCACCGAGTGGCCCCGGAGCACCCGCATGCTGCTGGGACCCAACACCGTGGCCAACTCCATCGGCGACATCCACCGCCACAAGAGGAAGGTGAGGCTTCGCGCGAGAGACGGGGCGTGGGGGGGGGGGGGCGCGAGTGGGGGCGTGGAAACACCTTCCCTTTTTGACTTTCTCCTCTCCATCTCCCTCTTTCTCCTTCTCCCCTTCTTCCTTTCTCCCCTTCCTCCCTTCTCACCCTCGTTTCCCTTTTCCCTTTCCCTCCCCATGTCCCCCGCCCCGTGCCTGGGGTGTCCCTCGTGGGCTCCCCCCGCGCCGTGTCCACACTGGTTGATTTGAGGAGGTTAAAGGGGCGCCGGGGGGGCTCTGCTGAGGATGGGGGTGTTGCCCCTCTCCCCCCTCCATCTCCCCCCTCCCGCCGTGCCAGGTGACACGCGTGGGGGGAGCTGCGGGGCCCGGGGGGTTCTTAAAAGGGCGACGAACCCAGCAGGGAGAGGGTGGGCCTGGAGGGGAGGGGGAGCCCCCAGAGTGTACCCCCCCTTTTGCAGGGAGACCCCTCGGGGTTGGTCTTGCTGAGGGTGGTCTGGTGGTGCCGAGCGTTTCCTTGGATCTCAAGGAATTTGGAGGGCTCGGGATGAATTTTTTGGGGGGGGGGGGGGAACCTTCTTGTGTCACCCCCTCGGTGGTCTAGGGGGGAGAGCCCCCCTTGCAGCCCCCGAGGCAGGTGGGGAGCACAGGGCAGCTGGTTTTGGGGGTGCTGAGCCCCAGCAGGATGTGGGGGATGGTCCTCGTGTCCCCCCCCGCGGTGGCAGTGGTGACACTCTGGTGGAAAGGCTGGTGGTTCTCACATCCCACCCTCCACGGGACAGGCTCATTCCCAGCTGGAACAGGGCAGGGAGCGGATCTGGGATGGAGGAGGTGTGTGTGCAGCGTGGGGACAGCAGTGCTGGCACGGGCAGAGCGTCCCCAGTGCCACTAGCCCGTCCCCATCCCCGCCCCTGGGCCGGGTCCCCTCTCCGCTCTGCTCCAGCAGGATTTCCTATTTTGGTGTCTGTAAAATCCCTTCCAAACCCTCTTTGCTCCTGGGGGAGATGAGGAGAGAAAACAAACAGCACATGACACCCATTAGTCACATTTTTCAGTGTGACACCACAAGAAACACCAATAGTGTCAATCCCAGCCCCGGACTCGACAAACCCAGGGCCTGCAATTGGGGATTTTGTTGGTTTTTTTTTCTTAAGGAGGGAGGTATTTTTTCCAACCTTACTGTCCAAGAGAAAGGGCAGGAGTTCACGGGGCTGCCTCCACCAGGGAGCAGAATTTGGGGCAGGATTGGGATGTGGGGAGTGATGGATTTTCCTCGGCAGCAGCTTTGGCTCCTGTTTATTTCCTATCAAGGGATCAGGCAGTGGTTTGAAGGTGTCTCTGTTCTCCTTTCCTGCTTCTTTTATCCCTCTGCACAGCAAGATTACTCCTTGCTGCTGGAAAGTGGCCTTTGGTTGGGATCTCCTTAATAAAACCAGGGAATTCAGCCCTCAGGAACAGACACAGGAGAGTGGGCTCATGGAGAAGGGAGTTCTGACCCCTGTGGGATCCCAGTGGATCTGTAATTTGTCCCACAGCTCGGGTGGGCAGTGCCAGCTCCAGGAAGGAGCAGTGCCAGCAGGACAGGACAGGGAGAACCTCCCTCACTCCACAGTCCTGCCTGATGTCCTCACCTGAGTGGTTTTTCCTACTGTGAAACACGTGGCCCACCCTAAGCTGGGAAAGCAAATGCTTTTGGAATTTTCTCAGTCCAGAGGCTGGTCTGGATCTCGTGAATCTTCTCCTCAAAACCCTTTTTCCTCCCTGATTAGGCATTAGATATTGGGAAGGGATTCCTGGCTGTGAGGGTGGGCAGGCCCTGGCACAGGTTGGGCAGAGAAGCTGTGGCTGCCCCTGGATCCCTGGAAGTGTCCAAGGCCAAGTTGGAGTAACCTGGGCTGGTGGAAGGTGTCCCTGCCCACGGCAGGGGTGGAACTGGATGGTCTTTAATGTCCCTTCCACCCCAAACCATTCCATGATTCTAAGGGTTTTGGCATCACACGTAATCCCAAGCTGGCAAGGATCCTAATTCCTGTTTAAGGGGTGGCTAAAGCCTCCTGGGAACAGGTATTCCAACAGAACACTGTCCCAGGATGACCCTTTCTCCTGCTCTCACACCTTTGCTTCGAGCTCCAACAAACCTTTCCAAACACTTTCCCTGCATCAGCAGCTCTGGGGACGCTCCAGAAGCTCATTATTCCTTAATCTTCCTCTTTCACTGTCGTGAGGTTGAGAACGTGGGACTGAGCTTTGGAAATCAGGGGGATTATTCCGATTTCTTCACTTGATCTCCTCTTAATTACTGCTTTTGGGAGCTGGGCATCTCGTGCATCCCTCCTGATCCCTGAGGAATCACCTCTCCCCTACAGCCCATCCCTTTCCCTGCACACAGAGCACCCAGAGATCGGGTGAACCTGCTTCCAAAGGGGAGAAAATCAAGCATTTTGTTCTTGTCAAGACTCAGATGAGCCAATTTTCCAGCTTTTTCCAGGCCGGGTGTGCCTTTTCCCTGCCTGTGTTCATTAACCCTGAGCTTCTGCTGCTGTTAAATTGGCTTTTAACCCTCCCCACCCTGAGACTCTGAGAGGTCCAAGGAGGAAGAACTCAGACCATATTTAAGATTCGAGCTCCTTCCAGGTACAAGTTTTAATTTGGACCTTCCTCTTGGCCTGCTGGAGAACCGAGCAAGGAACTTGTTGGCACAAGGCAGGTTTTCCCCAGAATTCACCAACTTTCGTAGCAAGGGTTTTAGTCTTCAGAAAAATATTAAAATAATCGAGAGCAGTGTGAAAGCTCCGTGCAGGAGAGCAGTGGGATTTCCTGGGAAACCTTTCTGGTGGCCGATAATTCCATTTTTAAAGCATTTGTTGGGGCTTTCCGGAGCAGCAGTTCCATCCACCTCTCCGGTCCTGGTTCGCACCTCACCTCTGAGCTCGAGCCTTCTCTTGTCCTTCCCCCCTTCCCTGCTCTTGCCAGGAATTGGGGTGTAATTCCTCAGGAGGCTGCTTTGTGGCCAGGGATTCCAGCAACTCGAGGAAAGGCGGAGCGTGGAATCCGTGTTCTCACACTCCAGCCACCGGGGTCACCTCCAGATCGTGTGTCCAACCACCCCTTCCACGGCCAACCCCCTCTGATAAGTCCTTGTCACCCTTCCAGAAGCCTGTGGAGCTGCATTTCTTTGCAGCAGCAGCCCTGGCAGACACTCTTTGATCATTCCCTGGCAGAGTCTCCTCCCGATGGCGCAGATTGTCACCGAGATGGGAGGATGAGCTCCAGCGAGGAGCCTGAAACCCAACATGTTCTTGCAGGAGCTTCCTGGGAGCTGGCCAGGAAGCAGCTGCTTTGCTGGCCCATGTGTTTTCCAAGGAGCTTTCCAGGGAGCTTTTTAGCTCTTCGGTGCAACTTCAGGAATCAGCAAATCGCGGCTCTTGGATGTGCTGTAGGACACTTGGTGCTGGTGGCGGGGGGGATGACTCAGTCTCTGGAGCTCTTCTCTCAGGTTTCTAAGTTCCCTATCTCAGCTAGTTTTCAGGATCCTGCGTGGATCCATTATCCTATCCCTTAAAGGGGTGAAGATCCTCTTCTCTGGGCTCCCAGAAGTGTTAATCCCGTGGATGTTGATGAAGGGCTCGGAGATGCACGTGTGGAAGGTGCTCAGGAGGAGCAAAGCTGTACTGACGTGGCTTTCCCATCCCCAGGTTGTTAAATCTCTCCTGCAGGAACCTGCCAAAGCTCCCAGAAATTGGGGAAAACATCCCCCTTTTAGGGAAATGAATTTTACAGTTATTAGAGAGGGTGTGGAGTCAGCTTGGAGCAGGGCTGTGACAGTGGGGTGGGATGGAGGGTGAGGGTAGGGCTGGGAACAGGGGTTGCCTGGGTCAGGGGGGGTCACCTTGCTGCAGATGTCCCCTCATGGGCTCTGTCCTTGGCCTCAGATGGAGCTGGCAGATAAGAGCAGTTCACAAGGGGTGAATAAAAGCGGCCCCAAACTCCTCAGCCGCCCTCCTGAGATAAATGTCTGTGGAGAGGCTGTTCCTGCTGGGTCACGGAGTTGATGTGATGCTGGGGAAGGACCTGGGCCACCCCTGGGGCAGCTCCTGGACATGTCTCTGGCTTTTGGGAGGTAGATCCCCGTCCCTCCCCGCCCCATGAAAGGTGCCCATCATCCCCTGGGCTCAGAGCAGGGAAGGAGCGTGGCTGAGGCTGCTCCTGCTCCACCCTCCAGAGCTCTCCCCCTCCTGCTGCGGGTTTGGTGGCCCAGCCTGTCCTTGCAGGGCATCTTCAGCTCCCATGGGATCAGTGCATCACTCCAGATTTTGGGAGTGTCAGTCTTAGGCCTGTCCTAGCACAGGCTCCGGGTTTAGGCTGGAATTCAGCAGAGAGGGAGGCACTGAGGTGCCTGTGAGGGACCTCAGCAGCTCAGTGGAGGAGGAAATGGGAATTGGGAATGGCCAGGACTCACAACCCCCGGGGCCAGGAAGGAGATTCCCAGCGCAGGATCCGGGGAAGGTGGGACTCTGACTTTCCCTGGAATCCTCCAGCCCTGGCAGGGCAGCGCTGGCCTCGTGTTCCAGCACAGGGAGATCCCAAAATAGGCACAGCTGGCTTAAAAAGAGGCACACAGAGAGAAGAAAATCAAAGCTCTCCTTGGGCTGGGGAGACATCCCAGAGCCCGAGACTCCAGGAGGAAGCAGACAGTGGAGCTGGAGCAACGGCCTGGTTTGTCTCACTGTCCAAAAGCTCCATCGCTCATTAACACACCGCAATTAATGTTCTGCCTCACAGGCACACAAGTGTTGAGCTTATTAGCACCAAGTAGAAAGGTCTGAGGCTTTTAATATCGTTTGCAAGAGGATTAAGAACACAAAAGGGGCCATAAATTTACAGCCAAATATAAACCAGCTGCTGTGGGCTGGACTGGGAGTGGGGGGACAGGGATGGGGAGAGGGGTGGAGGAGGAGGAGGAAGGAGGGATGGGAAGCACTGGGAATGTGCCTTTCCCTACAAAAAGCCATCAACCAGGTAGTTAAGGGGGTTTGGGGGGTTTTTTAGGTTTTTTTTCAATGTTTTTAGGGTTTTTTTTCATTTCCATCAGAGGGAGGGAAGGATGGGAATAGGGAGAAGGGCTGGAGGATGAAGGAGGGATGGGAGGAGAAAGGAGGGATGGAAAGCAGTGGGAATGTACTTTTCCTTACACAGAACCATCAAACATGTTGTTAAGAAGGTGGTTTTTTGTGTTTTTTAGGTGTGTTTTTTTTCATTTCTATTGGAGAGAGGGAAGATGGGGCTGGGGAGAGGATGGGAGGAGGAAGGAAGGATGGAAAGCAGTGGGAATGTACCTTCCCCTACAAAAAACCATCAACCAGGTTGTTAAGAGGGGTGTTTTTTTAGTGTTTTTAGGTTTGGTTGTTTTTTGCATTTCCACCCAAACCCGCCACCCTACTCCACGTGTAAATCCCAGGGTGGAAAAGCAACCATTCCCTGCCACCTGAGCCCCAACCCCAGACTGTATCAGCCAGCTCAGGTGGGCTGAATTCCAGCTGCCACGGGCTGGCCTGGCTCCAGCTCGGTGTGCCCATGTCAGGCTGCTGCCCTGGGAGCTTTAATCCATGGGCAAAAAGCCTCTGGCTGCAGGGAAAAGGCTCCCATTGAGGGAGAAGGGCTCCTGCCCGCGGTCTGGGGGAAGGATTTGTCGGCTGGGCTGGCTCATTGACTTTAGACCAAACAGCCCTGTCATCCCCAGGGGTGTAAATCCAGCCTAATTCCAATGGATTAAAAAAAAAAAAAAAAAAAAAAAAAAAAAAGATTGGAGGCTCCTGGCTGGAAAACAAATTTTGTGGGTTTTTTTCCCCGCTCCTTCCACCCCAAAATGCCCTGAGAGCTCAGGGCCTGCTGGGAAGGAGCTTTGCTGTGGGATACCCTGAGCTGAGGATCCAAAGGGTGGGATTTTCCACCTCCCTGTGGCATCCAGGAGGGAAGTTTTTTGGAAGGTGAAACCCTTTCCTTGAGCTGGGGTGGAACTGGGTGCAAGGCTCCATGTCAGAGCAGGAATGGGGGATACCAGGAGCTAATCCCAGAGGTGGGAGGGTGATCTAGGACTCAGGATCCCTCCTACACTGTGTTTGCACAGCTCTGTACTTTGCTCCATCCTCCTCCATCCTTCCAAGCAGCTCAAACCACCTGTGGTTTGTGAATACCCTGCTGGGAAACGAGGGCTTTGGGATGAGGATGTTCTCTCTTGCTCCACTGCTAAATGGATCTGCCCACCAGCTCCTTCTTCAGCCTCCCTCTCCTTCAGGAAGGAGAAGGGGGTTGCCTTAAACTGGGATCATCTTGTTGGGCGGCCTTGGGTCCTCTCAACTCTTGTCACCTCCTCCCTGGGCTCGGTTTGAAGCTCAGGAGAGCTTCAACCCTCACCGATGATCTGCAGGAGCCCATCAGGGGCGTCTCAGCCCCCAGGGAGGTCCTGCAGGGCCTCACTCGGGATTTTGTGGGCAGGGCTGCCCAGGGAAAGGCTTTTCCAAGCCTTTTTTCCCTATTTCTGCCAAGAGGCCGTGCTCTGGAAGGTGCATTTTCCCCACGGGTTTAACTAACCCTGCTCTGGGTTAGTTAAACCCATGGGGACCCTTCCCTTTGGTCCCTCTCCATGCTCCAGGGAATGCACTGGCTCAGGAAAATGGGCATTTTCTCCTAATGTTGCTCTTCCATTAGCTCCAGAGGTGGATGGGGCACTATCCCTGCTGCCTGGGAAAGCTGCTTCCCTCTCCTTTAGCTCTGGGAAGATTCCCATCTCCACACCACAGCCCTGGGGTTTGGTGTGTGCTCTAAACTTCAACAGGGGGTTGGAACTAGATGGTCTTTGAGGACCCTTCCAACCCAGAGCATTCCCTGATCCTGTGATCCCAGCCCACCCAACCCCCCTGATCCCCACGAAGGGCTGCTCTGACCATGCCTGGTGGGATTGCAGGATGCTCCTTCTCCAAAGGCACCAGTCACAGGAGGGGGGTGCATGTCCTGTTATTCCACCTTTCTGATCCCTCCTGCCTGGCCAAGGCTCCCATTCCACTGATGGGACACCTTCTTTTTGCCTCCTGTGCTCGGTTCCCTCCTCGAGGAGCGGTGACAACACGTGAGGTGAATTGTACCCTCCTCCAGGGATAAATGGGGACACTTGGGGCAGCACTTCCAAACTGACAAATCCCAGTGTGTTTGGCTGTCCCTGTAAACTGGGCTAAGAAGCCCAAATGGAACGGACCTGGTTGTGTTTTGCTGCTGCTGGAGCCGTTTGGAGGCATCAGGAGGTTTTGCAGAGGGAATGCTGAGATGGATGTGGGGGTGTCCTGCTTGTCCTTGCTGTCCCTGGGCATCACAGCCCCCTTTATCCCAATATCCTTAAAGGGTTTGGGATCAGAAGCGGAGCCTCCCATGCCGTGGGGAGGGTTTGCAAGGGAGATGCTTGGACAGGGAGATTTTTAATTAGGATTTTTAATAGGGAAATGCAGTGCTCGGGCTCGTTTTTATGCTGAATTTGACTAGAAGTAAGAAATGCTGGAGTTTCCATGACCTTTTATATTTTTTAAAAACATTTAAAAAATCAGGGATCTGGGCAATTCACGCCATGAGGGAGCATGTCAGGAGGCCATGGAGCGGTCCATGTGCTCTGTTTTTAGGATGGGGAGAAAAGGAATCAACCCTTTGCTGTGTGCAAAGGCAAAACCTTTTATAAGGTCAGGGCAGCAGCAGGATTTTATGGAAGTCCTCTCCTCTTTGTGTTGCCTTCCCAATTTTTTTTTTTTTTTTTTTTGGTGCTGTGTTTTCCCTTTGTTCCTGCTCCCAGTACCTGCACAGCCTCTTGCCCACGAACCTTCTGATCCCTCTCCAGAAAAAATCAGGGGTTTCCAAGCCCTCTGGAGCGCAGGCTCCGTGTCTGATGCCGGGGAGAGGCAGACATCCAGGAGAACGTGGCAACAGGACAAGGCTGGGACAGACACCCTGCAAATGTTGGAAGGATTAGTGCGTGCACAGGTTGAGGTGTTGCTTTGGATGCTTCCTGACACATCCAAGCTGCTGGTGGGGCCAAATTCATTCCTGAAAACATCTCCTCGCTCGCTGTGCCCTCGTTGGGTCGGGTTGGTGTGAGGCTGGATGGGATGCAGGTGGCTGATCCCGAAGTTTTCCTCCTGGAAGGGAGGAATGCAATGCTCCCTCCCCTCTTTGCTGTGCTGGTGTGCCGGGTGGGAGCGAGGACCCTGAAAATCAGGGATGGCAAAAGGCAGGGAGTGATTCTGGTGCTCGGAGTGGGAAGGCTGGGCTGGCACCAGGGAGGGTAACCCCACGGAAAACATCATCCCTTTCCATCCCAACCAGGAAACTAAGCCTATTCCACGCATGGAAAACCCGTGTGGGAGCTCAGTGAATTCCCTTGAATTCCCTCTCCTCCTTGCTGTGGTTTAAGGACGGGACTGGGGGACTCTCCAGCTGGGACTAGGGGCAGCTTGCTGTCACATGGAGCTGGGGCTGAGACACTGAGAAGGAATTTTCTGCCTTAGGAAAACCGTAAATCTTTAAATATCCTTTTTCCACGGCGAGGCAGATTCGGAAGGTTCCAGCCAGGCTCGCTGGGTGGTGGTGTCTCCCTCAGTGCAGGGTGAGCCTGTGTGTGCAGCGTAAATAAATGCCCTTGGACAGACCAAATCGCCAGATTTGGCTCTTTTGGGAGGCATCGCAGTGTGAAAAAACTTGGGGGCTCTTTCCAACATCCCCAAAAAGTCCTGGCACTGCGGGGAGTCCCCGTGGCCGAGCGCCCGCCACGCTGCGCCTGGGCGCTGACAAAGCTGAGCATCCCCTTGGAGATGATTTTTGCCTCTTGGCAGCACTGGGACGACTCTTTTTTTGAATTATTTTTGCCCCGATTGCCGCCGGCTCTGCCCGGTGTGGCTCCCGCAGCCGAGGCGCTCGGCTCGGCCTCACTAGAGGGCGCAGGAATTGTAGGCTGAGCGAACGCGCGGGGGGTTCGTCGGGGAAAGTTGGCTGCCTCTCCCTCCTTTTTAATCAACTGGAAAGATGCAGGGTTGAACTGGAGGTGACTGGAAGGGGATCCAGACTTGTGTCTGGCCGGGGAAGGATCTGCTGACATGTGGGATTAGGCGGCGTGGAGCGCGGCGGCGGCGAGCGGGCGGCACGTCGAGCGTGGCCGGGAGCTGCGGGCTCGGGCAGCCAGCTGTGGGGTGCAGCCAGCTGGAGGAGCCTCATGGCAAGAGGAGAGAGCTCGGAAAAGAGCAAGAAAAGAGGGGAAAATCCGCCTCAGCCTCCCGGCGTGAAATGCTTCCCCCCTTTTTCAGGCTGGGCAGGTGTTGTGTTGACCTCTGCAGGGGCCCGGTGTTCTCTTCCTGAGGGTCCTCTGCTCCGTGTCCTCGCTGCACATCCATCCTTGGGGCAAGACTCTTTCCTCTTCTGAGGGTCTGGAGGGTGTGGATCCATCCCTGGGATGGTTTCCCTACACCACGGCAGCAGTTTTGCAGATTGGGACCAGAGGCTTGTTGTCCTTTTTTTTTTTCAGGGTGCAGGGGGTCCCCGAGCACTTTGCCTGTGGCAGAGCCAGGAAGGACGAGGTCAGGAACCCCAAGGGCCACCTCCATCGGGCTGGTGGCTCCACTGCAGCCTTGGCACTCCCGGCGCAGAGGCTGCTCCCTCTTTAACTGGGGAAACTGAGTCACGGGAAGCATTTGGAGGAGTGGGGGGTGATTCACTGGGAGCCTCTGCCAGCTGGATGGGGAGATACCCATGCCCTTCCACCAGCCCCTCTCAGCTACTCTGTCCCTGCTCTCCAAATCCCGGTGTTCCTGCTCACCTCCTCCAGCATCCATCCCTTTCCCAGCTGCCTTCCCCCCCCCCCAGGACGGAGCGGCTCCGCTTCGGCACCTTCCAGCTCTCCTTTCCCGAGCGGCTGCTTTTTCCAGCGCCTGAGCCCGAGCAGCGCTGCCCTTTCCAGGCTTTAAGAGCAGCCGGCGGAGCGCAGGGAGGCGGCAGCGGCCGCCCCGTCTGGCGGCCTCGCCGTGCTCTCGCCGCCCCGCTGTTCATTCACTCATTCATTCACTGCCGCTCTCCGTTCATTCATGCCTTGGCTCGGCGTGGCCAGCCGGGCACGGCATCTTGCCTGCAGCCTCTCGGGCTCCTCGAGTTTTTCCTCCCCGCGCCGGCCCCGGTCCGCCGGGATTTCCACGGGGAGTTCTCCTCGGGGCTCAGCCCGAGCCCGGAGCGCTGCGAGGCGGCTCCGGCGGAGGCTCCGGCGCGGGGCTGCGAGGGGACAGGGCTGTTATTTCAGCAAACAAACTCCCCGTGAACGCTGTGCATTTAGCAATGAGGGGTCGCAGCCAGGAAAATATTACCTTTCCCTTTGAGTGCTGACTGTGGAGGAAATTCTCACATTTACAGCTCCGGCGAGCCCGACGCTCATGGAAAAGAGGGGGCGGCTTTGATTTCGCTCCCCTCGTCGGGTCGATAACTTTGCGGCCCCCCCACCTCGCCTTGAGCCCCCTCCTCCTTTCCCCTCCACGCTCTCCGGGGGACCCGGCCACCGGTGGAGGCTCCGGCGGCTCGCGGCTCCCTCCTGGAATCCTGGTTTAATTGGATTTTCCCGGAGGCCTGGCGTGTGGCGCTGCGTGTGCGTCCTGCCCCGTGTGTGTGTGTCTGTGTCTGTGTGCGAGTGTGGAGGTTAACAAAAACCAAACAAACAGCACTTTTTTTTTTTCCCCCCCTCCGGTGCTCTCCGGGAGGGATGCGGCGGGAATGCCGATGAAAGCGCGTGCTGCGGGAAAGGGACATTCCTGGCATTGCTGAGCTCCTCGTGCAAACGCGTGGGCCCGGGCCCAAATTGGAGGAATTGGAGGAAGGAGCCGTGAGCGTCGGGGACCTGGGGAGGCCCGTTGCTGCTCAGTGTTTACTCGCAGAGCTTAAATTAATAGTGTCTGCTGACATCAGGGGTTCTTTTTCTCCTCGGATTCCCAAGGAGACGGGCCGGGTGCGAGCGCAGCCTCTGCCTACGTGCACGGCTCTCCTCCCTGCCTGAGCCCCGCTCTGAGTTCAGCCCGATCTCACAGGGATCCCAAAAGCTGCAGAATAATTAGTTTTCACTGATTTGATATCCATTAATAAGGCCTGTGAGGGGTGGGAGGAATCAATGCCTGTGTTTGTGTGTGTGGGTGCACAACCGTGTCAGACAGGAGGATCCCTGAGGGAACAGATGTTTTAGTAGCACTCAGATCATGGGATGAATGTCACTGGGATCTGGGGGACCTGGAGCTGTGGGAAAACCAGCTCTGTCCCTCCGGTTTTAACTCCCATCTCTGGTTTGCTCCATTGTTGCCCATCTCTTGCAAGGGTTGTGGTGAGGGAGGATCTCTGGTGGATTTGGGCAGCTGATGTTTCTCCATGGACCCTCTCTGGCAGATATTTTTTTTTTTTTTTCCTGGGAATTGGCGATTCTGGATGATGATTTCTGGCTGATGACAAGCCTTCTCAGCACAGGGCACTTCTTGTGGCTCCCGTTTTACACTGGAATAACCTGCTGGGTCGCTGCAAAAACCCTCTCCTCGCTCTCTCTTCCGCAGGTGTTCTCCAAAATCTTCAGCCACGAGGCGCTGGAGAGTTACCTCCCCAAGATCCAGCTGGTGATCAAGGACACCCTGCGTGCCTGGAGCAGCAACCCCGAGTGCATCAACGTGTACCACGAGGCGCAGAAGCTGACGTTCCGCATGGCCATCCGCGTCCTGCTGGGCTTCCGCATCCCCGACGAGGAGCTCGGCCGCCTCTTCGAGGTCTACCAGCAGTTCGTGGAGAACGTCTTCTCCTTGCCCGTGGACCTGCCCTTCAGCGGCTACAGGAGGGTGAGAGATTGGGGCTGGGCCCTCCACCGGTCTGGGGTTAACGGGGTGGTGGTTCAGCCGCGCCTCTGCAGGTTCTCCTCGCCCTCTGGCCTCTGGGAATGAGTTCGTTTTGGGTTACAAATCCTGGTCTGGTGGAGAAGCGAGGGAAAGATCCATCCATCGCGTGGTTGGTTGCAGAACACAATCAGGGCTTGCCCAAATTTATTGCGTATTTTTTCCTCACTCTGCAATTTTCCTGTATTTTTGCCGTTTTTGGGACCCTTCTCCTTTTAATGCTCCCCTGTCCCTGAAGCCAAACAGGTCAGCAGACCCTCCAAATCCAAGAACCATTCTAGTTTTTTGGATCAATGATGCAGAATGAAAACATACCAAAAATCACAGAAGAAAACCCCCAAACCCTATTTTTTTTTTTCCCATGGGGAATTTTGGCAGCAGAAATTCAGATTTGTAATATTGCTGCAATTTGTTTTTTTTTTCATCCATATTATTTGGCCACGTGGATGAGCCCAAGCACTTGCAGCCCTGAAGCCCTTTGCAGGAGCAGGTTAACCCCCAGCGCAGCTGCACTTCCACAGGAACTGCTTTACTGAGACCAGGTGATAAAACTCCTTTGGGAAGACCAATTATGCTCCTGGGAAGAGGATTCTTTGGGGTGAATTGGCTTCCCTTTGAGGGTCGATTTTCCCAGGGGCTGCCCCGCATGCCAGGGCGAGCTGGGGGCCTGTGAACTGGTGCAGCACTGGGGCTCCCACAGCAGACCTGCCGTTTACACCTAGGTGCTGATTGCTCCTGCCTGTAATCTCAGCTCCTGGGGCTTTCGCTCCCCCTGCCCAGGGAAACGACTCCAGCCTCTTTATGCCCCTCTTTGAGCACCTGCAATAGTGTTTTTATTGCTCGGCCGTGTTGTCCTGGGGATGGTGGTGGTGGTGGTGTCTGATGGTTTCCTGCCCCACAGGGGATCCGGGCACGGGAGACGCTGCAGAAGGGGCTGGAAAAAGCCATCCAGGAGAAACTGCAGAACACGCAGGGCAAGGACTACGCTGATGCCTTGGACATCCTGATAGAGAGCGGGAAAGAGCACGGCAAGGAGTTAACCATGCAGGAGCTGAAGGTGAAAATCTCCCCGTGGGCACCTTGCTGCGCTCAGGGGCTCCCCAGAGAGCAAGGCTGAGCTGCTCCAGGGAGGAATTTTTGGGGCAGAGCTGGGACGATCAGGGGATCGCAGTGGGTTGGTGGAGCTGCAGGTGAATCCTGGTCTGGTGGATTATGGTGCCAACAAACCAGCTGTTACATTGATTTGCAGGTTGCAGCCCTTCCTAGAAAGCAGGATCACTGAGGGATCACAGAGGTTGGAAAAGACCTCTGAGGTCATCAAGTCCAACCTGTGACCAAACACTCCCATCCCCACTAAAGCAATATCACCAACTGGTTTGGCTTTTGAACACTTCCAGGGATGGTGACTCCACCACCGCCCTGGGCAGCCTGTTCCAGTGCTTGCCTACTCCTCCAGTGAAGAAATTTTTCCTGACATCCAGCCTGAACCTCTCCTGGCACAGCTGAAGCTTTCAGCCCTGAGCAGCTTCATCCCTTGTCCCGTCCACTTCCACGGTGCCACCTTTGCAGGGCACGTGAGACCTCAGCAGGTTGTTACCTGCAGCAGGGCCATGGCATAAATTGTCCATCATGTCCTGTCAAGATCCACCCCCAGGGCTTTTTCTCCTGCCTTTCTGCTCCTCACCATCCTCTGAGGCTTTGTGGGAAGCTTCCCAGGGTGGTTTTCCCAGTCCTGGCGCTGTACAAGGAGCGATCTTGCAGTTAGACATGACCTAGCTGTGGCTGCCTCTAGATCCCTGGAAGTGTCCAAGGCTGGGTTGGACGTGGCTTGGAGCAACCTGGGCTGGTGGGAGGTGTCCCTGCCCATGGCAGGGGGTTGGAATGAGATGATCTTTAAGGTCCTTTCCTACCCAAACCATTTATGGTTCATTGCCCAGGCTGGAGAGCTGTTGGGTATTAAAATGCCCCGTGGCAGCCTCTGTACCTGTCCCTGACATTCCATGGATCTGTCCATGCCCTGGCTCTTACCCTGGCTCTTCCCTTGCCTCCCAGGATGGCACCCTGGAGCTGATCTTCGCCGCCTACGCCACCACGGCCAGCGCCAGCACCTCCCTGATCATGCAGCTCCTCAAACACCCCCGAGTGCTGGAGAAGCTGCGGGAGGAGCTGAGGAGCAAAGGGATCCTCCACAACGGCTGCATCTGCGAGGGCTCCCTGCGGCTGGACAACATCAGCAGCCTCCACTACCTGGACTGTGTCATCAAGGAGGTGCTTCGGCTCTTCACCCCCATCTCCGGCGGGTACCGGACGGTGCTGCAGACCTTCGAGCTGGATGTGAGTGCTGAGGGAGAGCAGGGCCAGGACTGAACTCTGCTCTGGCTGGGGGGAGCAGGGACAGCCCCCAGGGAATGGCTGGAGCTGTGTCAGGGCAGGCTCAGGGTGGATCTCAGCAGAAGGTTCTTCCCCCAGAGGGTGGTTGGCACTGCCCAGGCTCCCCAGGGCAGTGGGCACAGCCCCAAGGCTGCCAGAGCTGCAGGAGGGTTGGGATGATCCTCTGGGTCACAGGGGGGGATTGTTGGGGCTGGGCCTGTGCAGGGCTGAGGGTTGGACTGGATGGTCCTTGGGGGTCCCTTCCAACTCAGCATATCGTGGGATTGTGGGATCCCTCTGGGGTGAAGCTGCACTGTGAACTCCCCAAACCAGCCTTTTACTTGTCGCTGGAAATCTTGCTTGAGCCTGGCTTAGCTGAGACCTCAGAGAGGATAAATTAGGCCCTGCTGGTGATGGGAGAGGGATTTGCCCTGGATTCCTCAGGAATCTGGCGCATGGCAGGGATGGAATGCACTGGAGCTGTCGAAGAGGAGACGGGTGTGAGGCTTCAGAGCTCGACCCGTGACAGTGCTGGACGCCAAAACCCGAGCTGGGGTGTGACAAGGGAAAGGTTTACTGCAAAGGGCATCTCCAGGCTGCTGGATGACAGGGGGATTACTCACCACCATGGCTGGAATTTCCTACCAGCAAAACAAAATCTTCAGGCTGGGCTCGTCGCTGTAAATCCTCCCTAACGCAGCGATTTGAGTCAGAGACCTCTCAAAGCGCTCAGGGGAGGATAAATCCGCCCCATTTCTCATCACCCAGGCCCTGACGTGCGTGTTGGGTGCGTGGGGCTGACAGGCAGCGCTGTGTGGGATGCTCTGGGAGGGCTGCTCGGCACGTGGGGATGTGGGAGAAGCTGCTTCCCTCTGCCTGGAGGCACCCCAGGGTTCCTGGTAGGAGACTCCTGCCAGTGACCACAAAGCAGTAGATCATCCTGTGGGTCCCTGGGATAAAGGGAGGAGTAAATCCAGGATTCTCATCCCACCTCCAAGCCCTTTGTGCTGTGCTCTCTGGTTTTCCTTTAAATCTGCACCACGTTGGAGTCATGAACCCAAAGGAAGTGGGAATAAGCAGGGAAAACCGGGGAGGCTCTGGCACAGGTTCCCAATATCCAACCTGAACCTCTCCTGGCACAACTGAAGCTTTCAGCCCTGAGCAGCTTTATCCCTTACCCCATCCATTTCCACGATGCTTCCTTTGCAGGGCACGTGGGTTGTTACCTGCAGCAGGGCTGTGGCATAAATTATCCATCATGTGCTGTCAGGAGCCATTCCCAGGGCTTTTCCTCCTGCCTTTCTGCCCCTCAGCATCCTCTGAGGCTCTGTGGGAAGCTTCCCATGGCGGCTGTCCGAGCCCAAGGAGTGATCTTGCAGTTAGACATGACCAAGCTGTGGCTGCCCCTGGATCTCTGGAAGTGTCCTAGGCCAGGCTGGACGGGGCTTGGAGCAACCTGGGCTGGTGGAAGGTGTCCCTGCCCCTGGCAGGGGGTGGAACTGGATGATCTTTGAGGTCCCTTCTAACCCAGACCATTCCATGATTCTGTGCCTGACCGTACGAAAACAAAGCGCCTTTATCTTGCCCTCTGTGCTGACGGTAGGTTTTGACCCACTCTGCTTTTCTCTCCACCCTTTCCCGCCTCTCCCCAGGGTTTCCAGATCCCCAAAGGCTGGAGTGTGATGTACAGCATCCGGGACACCCACGACACCGCCCCGGTCTTCAAGGACGTGGACGTGTTCGACCCCGAGCGCTTCGAGCAGGGCCGGAGCGAAGACAAGGACGGCAGGTTCCACTACCTCCCCTTCGGAGGAGGAGTACGGACCTGTCTGGGGAAGCACCTGGCCAAGCTTTTCCTCAAGACCCTGGCCATCGAGCTAGCCAGCACCAGCCGCTTCGAGCTCGCCACCAGGACTTTCCCCAAAATCACCCTGGTGCCCGTGATCCACCCGGTGGACGGACTCAAGGTCAAGTTCTTCGGACTGGATTCCAACCAGAACGAGATCCTGGCGGGGACGGACGCCATGCTGGGGGCCACCGTGTAGAGCCCACGCCGGCGGCGCCAGGGACGGAGGGGTGGGGTTGGGGGCGAGGGGGTGGACAGGAGGGGAGGAGAGAAGGGCCAAGGAGCTTCTCCAGGACGTGGAGCCTGCGTGGATCGGGACGTTCCCCCCTTCCCCGCCGGGGGAGCCGCCGAAAGCCTTCTGCTCTCCCCGCGGGGGGCGCGGAGAAGGCTCCGGGG
>NW_020957711.1:0-2067 GCF_003031625.1 Empidonax traillii | reverse complement strand
TTGGTCTGTCTTTATAAACTATTATAAGTACTATTTTTGTTATAATTCAAAATAGATATTTAGTATAAAGTTTTGCTGTTAAATATTTGTTATTTAGTAAAATATGATTTTTTTTTTTCCTCTTTATTGTAAACATTGTCCGGGGGAGGGGAGGGAAAAAAATATTAATATGTTTTATCGCATTTGTTTTTAATATTAAGGGGGGGAGGAAAAAAAAAGAAAAAAGCACTTGTGGGGTTTTTTCGTTATGAAATCGGTGCCGTGTGAACATGTGTTTCAGTCATGTGGTTTTTAATATGTATATAATATTATGTGTTGCATATTAAAATGAATGTTGTGTATTTTGTGATCTTAAAGTAAATAAATAAATAAAAAACCCACCAAAATAAGTAATCCGTGTGGCTATTTATTATAGACTCCCATAACAGAAACAGTTGGATCTTTAAAGTGTTGGGTTTTTTTTTTGTTTCACATCCATCTGCATCTTCCTTTGGAAGGGCTCGTGGCCTCCTGATTTGGGGGCTGGGGGGGAACAGACCCATGCTGGGAATTGGGAAGGTGGGATTTTGGCATCCCTTGGTCTCCCTGAGCGAGGTGGATCCTCGCTGGCTGATGTTGGACCCAAATCCAGGAAATCCCACTTAAAAATAAGAACAAACTTGTTTCGTGGGGAGGATGGTCCAAGCAAGACCACAGGAGCGCAGGGCATGCTGAGCTGGAAGCGTATCCCACCAGGATCATCACATCCAGCTCCTGGCCCTGCACAGGAGCATCCCCAAGATGTCCAGGGATGTGGATCTCCATCCTTGGGGATGCTCAGAGCCTGCCTGGACGTGGCCCTGAGCAACCTGCCCGAGGTGTCCCAGCTCCGAGGTCCATTCCTGGGGTTTGGGGGGCTCCAGGATCGCCACTTTCTGCCCTCCCATCATCCCCCATTTGGGCTTCTCCAGCCAACCAGCCCCTCAGCAAAGCTGTGTCCCGGAGTTTTCTGCGAGCAGGGACCGCTCTGAGCTTTCCAACCCAACAAAATTTCGGGGAATTATGGCCCTGGGAGGTGGGAGGAAGAGCTTTGTGTGAGTTGTGACACGACAAGTTACCGGTGGGAGCTTCAGCTGCGGCTGCTCCAGAGTGGAGACGGGGTGGGCTGGGAGTGCTTGGAGCAATTAGGTAATTACTGGAGTAATTGGCTTCTGCCTCCTTCCCCTTTTCCCTATAAATGAAGGGATAGAGGGCTGGCTGTGAGGGCAGTGTTGGAGGACAGGATGTTGCTGCTCTGCAAACCCTTCCTGTGATGACATCCAAAGGCAAGTGAGGGCTGCAGGAATTAATAGAACTTCGCTCTTGGCTGGAAAATATGACCGTGCAACCCGAGGCTGCGTCCCTTCGGAGCAGCCAGAGGATCCGAGGCTCCTTTCCCTCCCTCTGGAGCTTTGTGGCCGTGCTCTTTTCCTCGTCCTGGGCTCGTCCTGCCAGCAGCGAGTTCACCGTGTCCATCACCCAAAACCCACCGTGTGCTCGTGCCCCTCCGTGTCCCTGTCACCTCCCCTCGAGCTGAAGGGGCCCGTGTGTCACCTCCTCGCCCTCCCCTCCCCTGCCAGCCCTTTGTAATTCCCTGTTTCATGGTGGGGAAGGTCATTTCCTTTCGGGATTTCTTCCCCTCCCCTTGCTCCCCCCTCCCTTCGCTCCCATTTATTTGCCATTTATTCGTGATTTATGGCTCTCAGCACCACCCCTGGAGGGGGATGATGTGGCTCTCTGGGCTCCAGCAGAAGCAGGGAGCTTCTTCTTGGTTTTTTTTTTTTTGTTGTTTTGGGTTTTTTTTTTTTTTTTTTGGGTGGCCTCGTGGGAGGTCACTCTGACTCCGTGTTCTTTCCACTCGGCTCCGGCACGGAGTCTCACGTTACTCACTTTGTTTTAACTGCAGCTTGGAACCCTTGGAAAGTTTTCTTTTTAAAGGTTATGTGTGAGAGCACAGAAAAGGTGTGTGAGTGTGTGTGTTTTTGCATAAATGGGCTTTCTTTTCCCTCTTTTTTTTTTTTTGTTTTTAATCCCTCTTTTTTTTTTTTT
>NW_020957710.1:2352-22734 GCF_003031625.1 Empidonax traillii | reverse complement strand
CTTCTTCCTTTAAATTCAGGTATCCCTTTTGTTCTCTCTCTGGGTTGAAACTGTGAGGCCATATTTACAGACAGTGGATGAGTGGATAGTCCATGGTAATTTATTTGATCCTGCAAAGGAATTCATTATTCAGAGGTAGGGATGCTGATACTAAACACACATAATGCTTTAACATTTTTATGTCCTCTTTTGTGCTTTTATAGTTGTGTTTTCAGTGCTGCCAACAGGGCTGATCTCAGCTTTCATTTATGTTTCATTTTAGTTATCTAATTCAGGTTGTTTCCCTTCTGACTTCAAAGACCAAAAAGTGTGTGTCTGACGTAAACAACACAAAAAACCAAAGTGAACTACAAATTGGGTTTCACCTACTCTAGAATTTTTCTGCTTTCCCAGTAGTATTTGCTTCAATTTTGCATTTTAAATAAATCTGCAAGTCACTCATCATTTTGACATTAAGGATGCATTGTACTTTGAATAGTTAACTTCCTGGACAAATTTAATTATGATTATTGTATTTGCTTTGCTTTGGGGGTTTATTTGGTTGTGTAGTTGTTTTATGCCCTGTGACCTGCTTGTTTATCCTTCCGAAGCAATCATCCATTTCAGTGTGTCTAGATAGTTTGCAATATGAATGAGCTAATTTTATATAGCTTTAAAAGTGCTTCATGACTGTTTAAAGAGAAAGGCAAAGCATAGAACAAAGATTATATTTGTCTCTTAGTAGTGAAGTTTCATCTTTTGAAAAGGGAAATACTCAACAGCCTTTTATTTCCTTGCAGAAACAAAAATGTTCCAGTTAATCACAGAGATTTCTGGTATGCCACCTACACATTATATAGTGTGTCAGAAAAGACGGAGAATGAAGAGAAGATGAGTGATAATGCCAGTGCCAGTTCTGGCAGTGATCAGGCCCCTTCAAGCAGACAGCACACCATGGTCTCTTTTCTGAAACCTGTGCTAAAGCAAATTATCATGGCCGGAAAATCCATGCAGCTGTTGAAGAATCTTCAATGCAAAGATGGCTCTCCACAGCAAGCGGCGTCAAGGGGTGAGAGTCAGTTTGTACCCTGTTCTGCCTTAGAGTATCTAACAGTATTGGGTGTATTTTTGATAAGAGTGGCTTTACAATAATATAACACTCCATGCTGAATGTCAGTATCATGGTTGGTAACTTCAGGTCTTATGGAAAACATTCTTCCAATGCAAACAAGTGAAAAGAGCAAAGTGAGTAAAGTTAAGTGTTACATTTTCTTTTTATTGCTTTAATTTTTTTCTTAAACTTCATGTGCTTGCAAAACCATTTTTTTTTGTTATGAAACAAAATGTTCTAACAGTGAAGTTTTTTTAATAAATAATTGTTTTCTATTACTAAGTGGTTCAGTAATTCTGAGATAGCATGTGAATTTTTTTTTTTTGTAAAGCTTACTCATAAGTAGATGAAAGGTATTTGCATATCTAGGATATTTATCTTGTGTGATTGTAAAACATAACACTGTAATCAGTATTGGAGCTTTTTTAGGCTTTTTTTTTTTTTTAAGGAAACAATTTTTTTAATTTTGCTGCTCCTTGATGTGTGAAAGTAAAGATAGGTAAATTATTTTAGACTCGCTCGGTTTATTTCCCCCTTTGATGTGAGAGTATCATCTCTTCTAGTGAATAGTAAAGGGTTGTTTCCAGTGCTCAAAATTAACTGCCTTTGCAACTGAAGTAGGGATTTCTTTAATAGTCTCAGAAATATTTCATATTTCAGACACCAGTTCTGCAATCCATTTGAACATATGCCTGACCTTAGGCATTGGACTAGTCATGTCATTTCAAATGACATGAGTTTTTTTTCTGAATAGTGGCCTAAATTTACAATTTTAAAAGTTAGCTGGTGAATGCTGGACTATGGAGTTCTTCTTTTAGTTCAGACGATGTTTTCTCTTAGAAGAAAGTCTTAACTGAGGAATGTGTTGCCCAATTCAGATGCTGAACGAAAGAGTTTATACACACTGTTCTTGGAATCGGTACAGTCTCGCCTGCGGCACGGGGAAGAGTCTGTTCCTGACACTATTACAGAACAGCAGGCCACAAAGCAGAGCCTGATAAAGATGCAGTCTATAGCAGAAAGACACTTGGAACTGGATGATGTCCATGACCCGCTGCTGGCTATTAATTTTGCCAGGTAAATGAATGATCTTCCTGCTGCATATTTGAGAGCAATGTTCTGCCTGGCGACATTTGGTAGACCATGTTTTCATTGCTGCTGCTTCTGCTGCTGGAAACAAGCAAGTGCAGAATAAAGAGGAGCATCAATAACCAGTGACAGAAGCTAAATAGGCACTCCCCTTGTGCTTGGTTAAATAAAAATGTGCTATTCGCGATTGGTAGCAAAGAACACCGGAGTAGTCTTTATCATAACAGGCTTTTAGCAAATAAGTGGTTTAATAGGGAATGCCATTGTAAAATCTGAACTTTTAAATGAGTTTGATTGGAATTTGTGTACAATGCCCTTGATTTGCACCAGGGATATCCTTAGAAGAATGCAGCTTCAGTTGTGCTGTTTAAATCATTTAACTGTAAAAGCTTTCCAAAATTCATGTTAATTGCATAGAAATTCTTCATTCTTCATAATGAGGGAAGTCCTATAGAGGTTATAAATGTCTTGGAAATTAGCAGGCAAGGCAAACTCTGAAAATCTCATTTATTTTGTGATTACGAATAAGAAAATAGCTTTTTATGTTTTTTCAAAATACTAATTGTCAATATACACGTTTTCATTTCAGTCCTAGGAGGAACATGTTGTAAAGAAATCATAATTAATAGTAGATAAGACTTTATTATTTCCCTTGTTCATTGGGACTATTCTTTTTGTCCAAACTGCTACATTAATTTAATGTCTGACTCTATCAAGGCAAGAGCTGTTATGAGCCAGACTTCCTCTAACAGTGGGTACAACTGACAAGTAGCTTTTTACAAAATATTATAAAAATTTGATTCTTTCTGTGAAAAAACAATTAAACTTACCAAATGTAGACTACAGATAGTCTTTTTCCCATCACATAATATTACAGATAATATACAGGGACACCATAACTAAGATACCTCAAACCAATTCTCCATCTATGGGGTGGATTTGGGTTTTCTTTTGTTTGTTGTTTTGTGGTTGTTGGTCAAATTTTTACTTTCTTTCTTTAATTTTATTTTTCTTTCTTGGGAAGCTCATCTGACTGCTGTATATGCACAGTAGAGTTTTAAAAGTTCTCTAACAATGGGTTTGCTTATTAGGCTGTATAGTGTTTGAACTTGATGTTTTTCAGAATTGTGCCTTAAGCAATTGTGATTATAAAGTGCTCTTTTTTTTGATATTCTTATGCCTGGTGATACACAAACTGTATGATGGATAACTTCATAGGCTTGATATGTAGTCTTGTTATGAATCAGCTTTTAGTACTCCCGCACCATGTATTTCAGAGCAGAGGATCCAGTACTGATCAAAAGTATGGCATTGTTTCATGTATTGTATCAGTAATGAGCCTTCTTCCCTAAGCAGTTTGTTTTATTTTGAAGACTGTATCTGGAACAGAGTGACTTCCATGAGAAGTTTACTGGTGGGGATGTCTCTGTGGATAGATCCTCAGAATCTGTGACCTGCCAGACTTTTGAACTGACACTGAGGTCTTGTCTTTATCCACACATAGACAAGCAATACTTGGAATGCTGTGGGAATCTGATGCAAACTTTAAAGAAGGATTATAGGTAAGAAAGTAGATTTCTTTTTCCTTAACTTTTCTTTTCTTACCAGTGGAATGCCATCACTAAAAGAAGCAGTTTTATCATGTGTTTCTACTCCAATTTGATAACCAAGAATAAAATCATTAAGGAGAAAAGGGGGATCTAACATGAAAGACTCTTGGATGAAAACTTGGTCGAGCTTAAATCAACAGCAAAGCTGTCATTTGTCTTCAGTAGATGTTCAGTGGGGAAATTGTTTCAAGCAGTACTTCTTAATAATGTTGTCATTTGAAGTTCATTTTAGGGAGAGGGAAAGATTTCCAAACTATGCTATTTCTTACAATTACCTAGCTGGTAAGATAGCTGAATATCATCAGCACTCCTGTTGAAGTCAGTGGGGTTTTTCAGGCTTACAGGGAGAAACACATTGGTTATTTGGTTTTATTTGAATGCATGTGAAAGATCTCTGAGGGTTAAACAAAGGATTCATTGTGGACTTCGTTATGTTTCTGTCCAGTACTGAGTTCTTGTAGTGATGAGTTTTGTGTTTTGGGTTCATTTATATGAGGAGACTGAGGAAATGTTTTATGTTTGTTCCTGTTTAGGCTTGTAGAATATTTGCAAGCAATGAGAAACTTTTTCTTACTTGAAGCTGGAGATACCATGTATGACTTCTATACATCTATTTTTGACAAAATTAGAGAAAAGGAAACTTGGCAGAATGTTGCTTTCTTAAATGTTCAGCTACAAGAAGCAGTTGGACAACGCTACCCAGAGGACAGCGCAAGGTAAAATGCAAAACATGCTTTAGTTATATTTCTTCACACTTACCTATATTAATGTAGTTAACCTGCATAGCACAATACTAATTATTGTGTACCCCTTAAAATAATCTGTTTTAATGAACTTTTGAGCTGCTGCCATCTTTTCTGCCCAAGTCCTCCAGATTAAATCAGACAGCTGGTATTTAGCAGTAAGAAATAAAACCTAATAAAACTAACTAACTGCGAATTTAAAACAGACTCTCACGAATGACATCACTTCTTTCCTTGCACAGGTTGTCTATATCATTTGAGAGTGTTGATACAGCAAAGAAGAAACTCCCTGTCCACACCTTAGATGGTCTGACATTGAGTTACAAGGTAGAGAGTTAATATGGCTTTGGTTCTTATTCTAGAACAGATTTGAAATGTTGTATTAAAATTACTTATATTTTCTGTCTCATTATCCTCTCTTCTTCTTAGGTTCCTTGGCCTGTGGATATAGTTATAAGTTTAGAGTGCCAAAAAATTTACAATCAAGTTTTTCTGCTCTTACTGCAAATAAAGTGGGCCAAGTATAGTCTAGATGTTTTACGATTTGACGGTAAGATACTTCTTCAATGAACGATACTCTATAAATACACTTGGTTTGTGTTCTAAGGATATAAATAGTATTCTGCTTTCTGCAGCAAGTAGTATAAACTAGTTAGAATTTTGATTAATTCTATGGAGTATTAATCTGTGTTAGCATTGCAAATTAGATGTATTAAGATGGGTATGCTTTTCACTTCAGCCTCAGGGAGAGCACTATTCAAGCATTCCCTTGGTCTCTTTGATTCAAGTCTACTTAGTTATATTGGAAACTTGTTACTTCATTCTTCAGACCTTGCAGTTGAAAGGTCTGTCTACCACACCCTAATGTTTTGCTTTATATGTAGTCCAAGTTTTTATGCATAATACCTTGCAGACAAGTTAAGAAAACAAGATGAAAAAAAATACTCTATTTGAGATTGAAACAGTAAGTTGTTTTGGGATTATAGAAAGAGATTTCTTAGTATTTTCTTCGCCAGGTTAATGTGTATACTCTTCCTGTCCCACGTAAAGTGGATACAGAGTTTGTACCTTAGAAAAATAAATTAGGAAGTCGGTGGGTTCCTCTATGATTTGAGTAATTATCTTCCCAAAAATATGTGGTGGTTTTCTACTGTTTAAACTTTATGGGTGTGGCTGTGTTTGAGTCTTTTCCCAAAAAGAGTAATACTTTTGCCTTTCTTTTTTTTAGAACTAGTCTCTGCTGCAGAAAACCCACAGGTTAAGGAAGGAACTTTCTTAGAACAAGGAACACGTCCTCTGTTTGGACCACAAACAGAAAGCATAAAACAACAAATACATCGCATGTTCCTCTTAAGAGTGAAACTTATGCATTTTGTTAACAGCCTGCACAACTACATCATGACAAGGGTTTGTCTTGTATCACACTTTCATTTATATTAAGAACTTGTAACTGGAGATGCAGTATTAATTTCCCTTTAAAACATTCTAAAAAAAGTGCAAAATCTGAGTGTAATATTGTTCCTGCGAAATGATTTTGTAGCTTGACATGTTTCAGTTTTAACTTGGCCGTTTTAATTCAGTAATTCTGGAAATGCATTAAGAGTTCTATATGCACACGATTGATCTTTGGGTATTACTAGTTCTTTTTGACTCTTTCTCCCAGTGGTAGATGACTGAAGCACAGTCATGTAGAAAAAAGGTTTCTGTAAGCTCTTTATCTCTTAGGAACTCTTTATGCTGATAAAAGTGTTATTGCAGATATTTTAGTTAAATGGATCCTTCTCAAAAATCTCTAGCACACAGTGTATACATGACTTCTTGAATATAAAGGCAATGCTTGTAGATTCATATCTGCTCTACTATAGTCCTTTTTTTACCTTTAGTAAAATTAGTACGCTCCAGTTCCACCTCTCCAAGGATAATCTCTATGTCCTTGTGTAGTGGCAGTATTCCTATCTATATGAGGAATGTTGTTGTGTAGTGAGAAGAGGTCAAAATGTTTGCTATTGATGGTAATTTGGAGGTTGATCCTAACATTTGAGAGGGAAGAGCAAATGAATCATGCAGTTTCAGGCTCTTGAAAATATATTGGAAGAGAGTCATAATCATGTGTGCAACAATTAATTTAATAACTGGTCATCTTTTTAAGATTCTTCACAGTACAGGCTTGGAGTTTCAGCATCAGGTAGAAGAAGCCAAAGATTTAGATCAATTGATAAAGATTCATTACAGATACCTATCCACAATTCATGATCGCTGCTTACTGAGAGAAAAGGTGGGTAAAAACCTAGCAAATTTGGTATCTTGAGTTTGGTAAGTAGTTCAAGAAAATAGTTCAGTACTAATTAAGCTGTCTATTTTGAAGTTCACACATACTAAGCAATGTACAGGTCCTTTTGAGGAAGTGGTAACTTTGCCAGAGTTAACATGGAGATCGAGTTTCCCGTGGTGGTCTCTCCAGGAAAGAAGATAAAATTAAATCCTTTATATTGGATATTACATGGCTTGTTTGTTCCTAAGAGACAGGAGGTTTTGAACGAGCTGAGACATGGCAGTGTAGGGAGGATTATACTTAGTGGTATGACAGGAAATGGAGGTACATGGATCTGTTATGTGTATCCGTTTTATCCCTTGTACTGTCTATGCATAGTCCACATTGAAGCTGTCAGCTGCAAAATGAATTGGAGAACAAATGCAAAACACATCTTAAATTTGGAAGAATCACATTGTACTTAGGAGATTGTTTTTGCAGATTAGATTAAATGGCATGTGATACCTTTGTATTGCAACATAATACTGAGTATTATTATGCTGAACAATGGATTTCTGACTTACTCCTTGTGTGTGTTTTAATTGTTTTAGGTGAGCTTTGTGAAAGAAGCTATAATGAAGGTGTTGAACTTAGTACTGATGTTTGCAGACCGTTGGCAGGCTGGTTTGGGGGCTTGGAAGTAAGTACACATGCCTACAATTCTACATTGTCTTCATTTTGAGTATGATTTTGAATTTATTTTGAGCGTGATTTTGTGCCCAGAACTGCACACAACAGTCCAGGTGAGGCCACACCAGTGCTGAATACTGTGGGATAATCACTTGCTTTGACTGTCTGGCTGTGTCAGGCACTCAAAAGTTGATGTATGGTCTTGAAGCCAGCTGGTGTGGACTGGCTCACTTCATGTTTTTAAGGACTAATTCTCTTTGGCACAGATGCTACCTAGAATTTGGATCCCACTCTCCTGTGGCATTAGGAAGTTCCTATTTTTGGAGTGCTTTTCTCATTCGGTGTGTCAGAAATGATTTGTGAATGCTGTTAACAAAGACTGAAACTCAGGGCATGTGGTTGTGTGCTCTTGGATGTGGCAGGAGAGTCAGAGCTGGTGTAGTGTCATGTGTATCATCTTGGGAGAGGGGAAAAACACAAGGAGTGACTGTTGTGAACTGTCTTCTCCCCTGAGTGGTGAGTGCTAGCTGACAGAGTCCAAAGTGGAATTCAAGAGATGGCTGATAGTAAAGCAGTGTGGGTTTACCCCAAGTCGCTCTGAAGCAATAGGAACCAGGAAAGGCTGTCTTGATATACAAACGTATGTAGTAATGGTAGTTGTCAGTTGGAGCCATACAGTTCCTCCAAATCACTGCAGAGATTTCTAAGACGATGAGGAAATTATTACTGCCATTGTGATAGTGCTCACATGCTCCTGTCAAAATTTTCTCTGTTTTCCAGAAGTAGCATACTCAGGCGTAACTGAAATATTGTAAGTTCAAGCCAGAACTCTATGTAAAGAGTACTTTTGTCATTTACTGTGAAATTTCGGTCATATTTTGAAGATAACGTAGTGGCTGGTCTGTTAAGCATTCTTGCATAACTGTTTTGTAGGATGGAATCCATAGAGAAGATGGAATCTGATTTTAAAAACTGTCACATGTTTCTTGTAACTGTTCTCAACAAAGCTGTCTGTCGAGGCTCTTTTCCTCACCGTAAGTACATGAAGCTTTTTACATACCTGCACTTAAAAACGGTTGCTAAGAATGCGTTTATGTTTTAATCTGTATTAATGTTTGTCAGTACATCTTAAATGTCATTTTGTGAGTTATTGACAGAGGGACATGAAGGCTTACTTCTTACTAAGTTAAAGTCATTATTTTTCTAGAGTATTTGTGCCAAGCTTTTTCATGACAGCTTTCTTCAGCTTATCTGCCTTCTTGATGAGGGGAAGCTGATGTAGCCAAGCAAGTGAAAAACAGTTTTCTAAACTAATGAAACTAAGTTCTGGGGTCATAGAGGAGCATTCTTTTTCGTTGTTATTGAATGACAGCTTTTATATATCTTGAGCAGATAAAATTTTAGTATTTATGGGGCCTCAGCTGCAACTGCTCTGAGCTGTTGGCTCTGCCCATCTGTTGGAAATTACTTCCTTGGTAGTAGAAACAGCAGAAGATGATGTGATTGTGTTTCTACTTACAACCTGGTATTAGCTTAAATTGTTAATCAGTGCCAGTTTGAGCTATGGAGGGGACTGCTCAATAAGGGTTTGTTGGTATGTAGATGTCTGTTGTAACAGGTTTCTAACCGCATCTGCAGATGATGTAGGAAACATGCCTTCATGGTGGACTTGGCAGTGTTAGGCTAATGGTTGAACTTCATGATTTTAAAGGTCTTTTTCAACCAAAATGAGTCTATGATTCTAAAACAGGTAATATCTGACACCACTGCTACTCAGTCTACAAGAGCCATCTGTGAGAACGGCTTGCTGTGTATAACTCCCCACAGCCTTTTTTTGTTCTTGTGTACAACAGTATTTCAAACAAAGGAGCTAATTTCTTTCTGGCTTTTACCACATGAAATAACTAATGGATAACTGATGGTGAATGTGGTGAAATATTGTCTAAACTGTCAGAGACTCATAAGATGTGTTACCATCTTAAGTCCTGAAGTATTACAACTTAAAAAATAATCTGGTATCTTCCTTTTAAGCAAAGTGTATTGAATATTGCACGAAGCATTTGCAGACTGCTGCGAATGCAAATATTAACTGCTTTTTTATTGTTTGTTTCACAGTGGAATCTTTAGCTTTGTCACTGATGGCTGGCATGGAACAAAGTTAATACCTGAGTCTGCTGAATTAATGAAGAACTGAAAGCAGCCTTTATGTTGAAATTCCCATGTTAAAAAACTGTAAGCATTTTGCACTCCAGTTTAAAATGTGTATAGCTAAATGATACTGATGATTTGGAGCTGTGTAAAATATTTTAAAATGTAAATAATGTACAGGTAAGTGTATTGGTGGTGGCAGTGTTTGTATATGCTCCAACATCAAAAAACATGTACAGTGTAAAATTCATTCCATGTAAATAGTCTTACTTGAAAATACATTACATATATTTCATGCTGAAAAAAAGGATTTATTTTTTCTTTAATTATGAGTAATTTATAATTTACTTTTTCCATTAATTTTTCAGCTATGAATAGCTGTGAACTATTTTTCAGCTGTGAACAGGGTAGTGTGGAGTGGTGTGACTCAAATCTTTGTGTTCAGAAAGTTGGCTGAGTTAATTTTTGGCCTTTTTTTTTCCTTTTTAAAAAGGCTAGGAAGCATGCATCTTATTTGCTTAGTGGTTCTTAAGAACTCTGTAAGAAAATTGTTACAATAAGCTGATGTAAAAAGTACAAGATTCGTTTATCAAAATGGATTATAGCAGAACATAAAATACCAGAGTTTTTTACATTAAATGTTCAAATGCTTACTAATGTGAGTGGTAACTTTCGTCAGTTTGAGTAGGATCAAAATGATGGTGTGTAATATATTAATTTTAAGTACTGAATTGTTGAGACGTTTCAAAGGTGGTCAGATATGACTTGACCTTCATCCTCCTTCTAAGCCTTTTGCAAACAAAGTTTACACCTAATAGCTAATCTCTTGTAAAGTAGTAGATTGTGATACAGAATGGTACATTTCTAGACAAGTAAATGTGAAACTTGTTCTGCACAAGACAACTTGCCCTGTCTCCTCCCTATTAAGGCTTCGTTTTAATTCTGGCATCAGTACACCTGCATTAAAAAAGATAAAATCAATCCTAACTATTTACTTATTGATTTATTTGAATAAAGAGAAGATTTAATAATAAGAATTTTACTGTTGTGTGTGTTTCTAATGAAATGCAGCCAGAAACTTAAGATTTGAGGGCTTTATCTGCAAGGTAAGTGAAGTATGTTACTACCAATGTGAGACCGTGGCTCATTGTAAAACTATTTTTTCGGCTGTAAGCTAATAATTACTTTAGATGAAAGTGAATATTTGGGTTCTTGTTTGAACAGAAGATCTTAGAAGGATCTTCCAAATTATAGCCATGAAGTGTTTTTAGGAAAAAAATTAATTTTTAAAAGAAATTTAACACTGAGAAACCTTCTGCTGCCCTGCAACGTGTTCTTTTTTGTTTGACTGAGTGGAGGTTTTGCTTTAGAGAATGTTATGCTTGTATTGTCCTTCACTATCACAAGACACACTTTTCCAAGTGAATTTGTTTTGTGGTCGGTCGACGCCTATTAAAAGTAATTTGTACTTTCAGTTTGCCATGACTGGTTCTTGTTTGAGATTCCATATTATTTATTGCTAGCAGAGACAGTATGTCCTTTATAACTGTTTCTTGCTCACTGAGAGTAATTGCTAAGAGTTTTAAAAGGTGTACTTGTACTTGGAAGTTCAGTACTTCGATGCACTGATTCATTGTGCTTAGAGTATTTGTATGTCATGTACTCTCTGCTCGTAAACAGTCTAACATGGTTGCTTTATTTCTCCTTTCTGTACAGTTGTTACCTTCAGTGAAATTCCTGCTTTTCATAGCCTTACCTTGGATAATATTAGCTAGATATGGGAGAAAAAAAAATCCTTCAATCCTTCATGTTGTTGAAACAATAATTCCTAGTAAATCTCTTTTCAGATTTTACCTATTTTATGTGAAAGACCCTGTGCAGGTGAAAGATTTTGCTGTTTCACCCAATTTCCTGCTTGGGAATTAACCTCGAATTCTGCAGAGAGACTTCTGTGCCCTTTGTAGACAAGTGATGTCTGCATGCTATTTATTCAGGCAACTTCCAATATTTGCACATCTGTCATCAAAAAAGCACAATGGAAAATCTGGCTCTGGCAATGTTTACTGATTCTAGTCAGGGACATCCTGCACGTTTAACATTTGGGTGTCAGTAGTATTTGACTGACAAATCCCCATGAATGAGTCGATCTCGTGGCATTCGTTTTTCTTTAGAACCGTACAAAAACAAGTCCTGTTTTTTAGTGTGCATGTCCTTTAATGCCACCAGGACCTTTTGACCTTTTCATCAGTCCCCTGGCAGTAGTTAAAATGGCTGTTTACCTGTTGGAAAGACATAAGGGTTTTTTGTGAGATTGGGGGTATTTTAGCTATTTATTTACTCAGATTTCCTTGTAGCATTTTCTGATTTCTTTACAGAGCAGTTTTGTTGCTTGTATTCTGACCTACATCCATTCTTTCTGGACAATTTTTGACCTGGTTTTCAAATTCCTGTTTTCATCAGTTATTTCTGAATTGATTTGAATCTTACCTTTTGGACACTTTTCCTCTTTGTTTGAGGAGACACAGCATTTGAGTATGCTTTACTTGCATGTCTGGAATTTCAAGTAAGTAATTTCAGAGATTTTAGGAAAGGTTTAATCTATTGCATGTGTGTATAGATTTAAAGGAGTTCTGTCATCATCTATTGTTTTGTAAGTTGTCAGGTCTAGTTAAAGGAAAGCATAAAAAATACCAAGCAAAGCAGGGAACTTTCTAAGCTTCTAAGGGGATATAAAATTCTTGGAAAAGAACACACTGCATATGGGATGCTGTCACAGTTTCATCTGTTCTTCATTTCTACCTTTATTTGTTCTGTTTACCTTCTGAATGCAGTCTTAAAGTTGCTGCATAGAAGCCCCTATCTATCTGACTTGCTACTTTTCTTCCTTCCTTTTTTTTTTTTTTTCCTGTGGGCTTCTGTAATCTCTAGGTCATGTTTTAGCACAGATGTAGTAAATTCTCCAATGCTTTCTTTGCTGTTTAGTTTTAATAACCCCTAATTAACCACTAGGTTCTTGAGGACCTTTGCTTCTGTCAAGCTCTTGATATCAAAAAATTTAGCAACCAGTTGTTGATTGCATGGTTTCTGTGGTAGCACAGATTAAAGATAGCAACACTAAATTACAGGCTGGTTAAAAATATAAAAAAATCCCTCTGATGTGCTTTTCTTACTAACCTTACTAACTAATCTTACTAGCCATAAAGATTTGCAAATCCTTCAGCTTTCCTCCTGTATTCTTTTGCACACTTACAGAAGATCCTTTCCTCACTGATGCAGTTGGTGTTTACTGGAGGGTGTAGTGGCTTCTTGCTGCACTATGCATTTATTGCTGGAAAGGCTGCACAGGGTCACAGATCTGGGGGCCTAGAGAGCCACTGAAGTTACCAGGGAGAGAGGGGCAAGGCTGGGGTGAAGAGTGAGGGGGCTGAATTGCCTAACATACATGTCCTAATTCCTGTACTGATGTCCTACATGAGCAAAATTAGTGTTATTTACAGTAGAACCATGAATGATTGAATGCATGTTAGGGTCTGTCAGGGAGTTGGTGGGTGGATTCTGGTTTGGTTTGGCAGCACAATGTGCAGCAGGCTTGGAAAGCAGAGTGGGGGACATGAGCCCATTGTACACATAGAGAGTTAAATTCCACAGACTTAGTAACCCAACTCTTGTCTAGTGTTTCAGGGAGCTGGAAAGCAGAAGTAGGAGACCCTGCTTACTCAGATCCACTTCAGATGGTGTCATTCAGCACTAGGAGGGAAATGGGAGCCAGACAGCTGCGCACTGCACGTGTCATGTGCTAATTGATATTTATCAATGTGCAGCACGCCTGCTGTTGGCAGCTGTGCTCTTGGCAGCACATGTGCTCTGAGGGGTAGGAATCTGGCTGGAGTTTTCCTGGAGTTAGAGGTAGGTATGGGTGACCAGATCATTGCTTTTGTGTAAGGCCTGGTGAAGTGGGGGGCTCCTGGTAGGAGTTCTGTGTTTAGGTAGCTGGCCAAGCTTCCTGCTGCGTGCAGGTTCTCACTTTCTGAGCTGGCTGCTCATTGAGACCTGTTTGCTGCTTTTTTGGTCTCTTCTGCCTAAGCTCTCCCAAGTGCTGTGCACTCTCCTGAGAGCTGAAACAATGGGTTTGCTATATGTAATGTGGAAACATGTAATGTTTTTGTAGCCTTGCCATACTTTAAACCTTTTTGCTATGTGTAAGGTGAAGTCCATGCTGCCTTCTTGGGTGAAAAATCTTGTCCGGTTCTTTACAGCACAGACAGGTGGTTGCCAGAGGTTGGATTTAATTTTTAAACTGGCTTATAGATAATTACCTGTTTTCTTTCCTTGTAGTTTTGCATGGTGTCCTATTCTTGGGGTCATTGCAACCATTGCCTGCCATTAGTTTGTAAATAAATATCTTTCTGTGTGTCAGGTCATGGCAGTTTCCTGTGTTATTTTACCTCCTTTCTGAGGATGAAAAATCTGTGAACAGCAGGTAAAAAAAAAAAAAAAAATCTACATGTGCTGTTAAATACCAAAATATCTGCAAACCTAGAGAGTAACATCAATATCTTAGACATAGAAGACACAGAGCCACAAGATTCCTGTTGAAGCTCTTGGGCTGCTGTGGAATGAAACTCTTCCGTGTATTCCTGCAGGCTCCTGGAAAAGATTTTCTTTCATTGCCTTTGGGCAAATACTTAGAAGCCGAAAGAAAGAAATTAAAAATAAAGTAAAAACAGCTGGAATTCAGGAAGTAGACCTGCATCTGACTGTGGCTAGCATAGTGCCTTGAACAAAGGCTTTATCAGACGAGTACATTAAGCTTGTTATTACTGTATTATCTTATACTCATGTGATTTAGGTGTAGGGTACATAAATTGCAGGAGCATGATACATCAGTGTTACAGGTCTTGCTAAAGATTGTTGACAGGCATGGATTAAAATCAGGTTAAAATAAATTCCACCCAAAAAAGGGCCACTTGAGATCCTAAGTCTAGCCACTGGCCTCATAAAAACCACACCTAACTTCCAGTGGGTAGGATATCAGTTAATGGCTTGACTGGAAATATGTAGGTATTATATCTTTAGCTAGACCTAGAAAGCCTGTGTTCAGCGTGGCAGGGATAATTGAGATAGGTGAGTGCAGTAGAGGGAGAAGCAAGTCATGGAGACTTGCTGAATGTCCTTAATCAGGTACCGTTATTGCAGCATTTAAGTTCCACTAAAGTGGAAAGAGCATGGGGTCGTGAGGGCATTACAGAATTAAATCAGGCATCTGGAATGATGGAAGTTGGGCTCATTTGCAATGATAGGCATGCCACGTGTTACATGAGAGCGTAGACATCCAGATCGTAAAATGTGATTGTCCTTCAATTCCCATATCAAATACTATGAAAAGCAACACAAATCTTGAGTAGCTGTGTATCATTATCACTACTTTTCTGTATGACCTTATGGGTTGTTATAAATTGGAGTATGGAATGCTAATGAAAAGCAGATTGCTCCAGCAGTGGGGAAGCAGTTCCTTCGCCCAGTCAGTTACTTTAGATGGAAATAACAAGACTTAGGGCATCAGCCAGTCCTCAGGACAAGCTGTTACTGCCTCCACAGTATGATGTTGGTTGGCAGTGTCTTGCTCTCATGCAAAGCAGCTGCTCCTGGCACCAGATGGCTTTTGGCAGGTACGGGAGCCACAGTGGCAGTCTTGCATGGAAGAGACTGGCAGACTGAAGCATTGCCCATCTACAGGCAAGCTGCTGCTGCTGGATCTCACTAGGAGTGTTCAACTGCTGTCCTTGCTGCCCCATTGTGGCCTGATGTCTCGTTGCCCGATAACAGATGTAGACCTAGTGGTTTCATCAAGACAAGGTTGTTCTGAATGTGCACTTGCTCAGGACAAGGAAACAAAAACAATCCCATGTTATGAAGGTGAGTTATTCTTTACGTTAGTAAGCTCATTGTCCCTCATTTGTGAAATAGGGTACAGGATGGATTGCACTGGAGAGAATCAGCTGTCATTTTAGAAACAGAAGCATCCATATGTGGTTGTATTTTACAGTTTTGCCTGAGCTGGGTTAAGAAGTTAGGCAGCTAAGGAACTCTGATGGTTGAAATTAATTTGTTTGGTATAAGCACTCAAAACTATTACAAATATACACAGAGAGGAATAGCAGCCATGTCCTAGAAAATGAATTGTTTCATAGAAAAGACTATTGCTGTACTGGGGAAAAAATGACTTTGAAGATATGTCTGTGATAAGATGAACCGATAATGTTAACATCTTGCAACAATGTGTAACTTCTCCACAAGCTGAGGAAATTCTTGATGGTATGAAAAGGGTGGAAAAATTGGATTAGAGCATAGTTGAAATAATGAAAACTGGGGGGGAGGGGGGGTTAGCACCTTATCCCCAGTCTTCAAAGGCTTTCTTGTAGATGCTATTACAGAAAGAAAAAGAGACTTAATATGGTGCAAACTTGTTGGAAAAAAATACCCAGCAAACAATAGTTGAAGTAAAGGACTAATTATTCTGTTCTCAGTGCAAAGTTCATTAACAGCACAGTGTCCCACAAAGAGCAGTTGAAAACAGAGACCTAAAATTGCTTGCTAGAGCAATACTGTGTAATTTAATGATTATTAGAGAGGTTTTTCAAGAGTAAATAAAATATTGGGTGCAAGTTTAGCAAACGAATGCAAGCAAATAGACTTTGAAGAAAAATTGGAAGTCCCCATACTCTCAGGTTACTGTATCCCCTACATAAAGTAGTTTGTGGATTCTGTCTGCCATAAAATAGTGGATGGAAAGAACAATCTTGACAAACTTTAGTGAAGAAGAGCTGGCAGTTTGTTTTTGTGTGCAGCATCCAGTTCCTTAGATGGAATGTTGAAGAAATGAAAAGTAAAACTGAACTTTAAAAGGGACAACACTACATAGGAAAGGTAAGAAAACTTTAAAACGAGAAAGTTCATATGTTTGTTGTGGTTTACAGAGAAGTAAAAGTGGGAGGTTGTCAACAGACAGTAGCAAACAGCCTATTTTTTTTTTTTTTCGGTTTTGATTTTAACTGTGGTTCTTTCGGATGTGAAACCCACAGGCATGAGCACCCTCTGCAGGACATTTAAAGGGGTTTCCCACTTCGGTTCAAAGGGGATTCCCTTTGGTTCTTTAAGGTTAGCTCTTTCATCCTTACTGCTCTTCCATCCTTACTCTTTTCCTCGCCATGCTGCCAAAGTGTGAAGCGGGAAAAAAACCCCAGTGAGCTGTCCTGCCACTCTCGGCACCCTCGGGGCGTTGGTTTCCCCACGGTGGTGCCGGGGCGGTGCCAGGGGCGGGTTTGTTTACGAGTACGAGGGGTCGCCGTCCTCCTGGGCGGGGGTTTGTGTTCTTAGAGACAGATTTCCCGGTGCGTAGGGCACAGAAAACGTCGCTTTCATGAAAAGCAAAAGAGCAGACCAGGACGCAGCTCTGCCGCCTGCGGCATTCCTGGGATTACTCTCGGCTCCCCGTGAGGAGGAGGAGGAGCCGGAGCCGAAGCCGGAGCCTGCCGGGGGCGGGAAGGGGCGGCAGGTTTGGGATGAGGCGGGAGGAGGAGGAGCTGGAGCGGCAGGAAGGGTGTTTCCCTGCGCAACTCCCGGGTGAAGTGACTCAGACAGGAAACTCCCTGCCGGGCGCGGCCCAGGAGCGGAGCCGCCGGGCCGGCGCGACCCTCGGCGGCAGCCGGGCCGAGCGGAGCCCCCGGGCGGGCGGACAGACAGACGAGCCCCTCCCGCCGCCGGGCAGCGCCGATCCCGGGAGCCGGCGGCGAGCGGGTGAGCAGCGCTTCCCGGGGCCGGGAGCGAGTGAGAAGCGCTTCCCGGGGCCGAGAGCGGCCCGCTCGCCAAGCGGGGCGGGTGTCGCTTCTCCTCTGCCGAGCGGGGCGGCTTCGCCCCCTCCCCGAGCATGGGCGCCTCGTCTGCGGGGCCGGGCAGCGCCGCGCCCCCTCTCGCTGATGACCGCGAGTCCCATGCGCCTGTTTCGGGTTATTTATCCCCCCTCCCCGCTCGGTGTTCGGTGCTCCCCGCCGGCGGGGAGGTGCCGGTGCCGCCGCGGGCACTCCCGCCGCTCGGGCGGGGCCGGGCGGCGCTTCGGGGCGCGGCGGGGAGGGTCGTGCGGAGGTTCGGCCGGCGCTGAGGGCAGCGGGCAGGGCGGCCTGTCCTCAGGAGGGGTCCCTCACGGGTGCTTGCCTAAAAGCCATTTTTGTTTTTTTCCTTCTGGGTGTAAGGTTTGCCTTGTTCTCTGTCGCGCGTTGCCCGTGTGTCTGTAACACAAGGGCCGTCGGAGTTGTGCTTCCCAGGCTGTCCTGGAGCGGGTTAGACGGGGAAAAAATAAAAATAAAATGCCCTGTGCAAGTTCATCCCGCTCTTCAGAGGAAGGAGGTGATCTATAGTGCCTGTCTAAGGACATGGAATAACTTCCTCGTGAGGAAGTTTAGATTTACCGAGTTAAAGTAACTATGCTGTAGTGCGAGCAGCAGTGTAAGCTGGAAAATCCCCAGATGGATGGTCTGGTAGTCCATCCCTCCTCTCTGATGAGCAAAGACAGACACACGCTTCATCTGCTTGAGTGTTCCTGTAGTTCATCAACATCTCTACTAATAGTTTTTGCTTTTCAGTAGGCTCTCATTGCCTTGATTTTTATTCCTGCGCCGTTTGATGGCAGGTTGAAGTAGCATTCAGACATGTAAATAGGTGTTTGTACCAGGAAGGCTGTTGGGAGGAAGTTGTCTTTGTGGGATGTAGCCAGTCTGCCTGAAGTGCTGGCTGGAGAGTGCATGTTATTGAAGGGGAAGGAAAGCTAGCTGGAGGAATTTTTTTCTTAATTAGAAGGTCATACCAGGCTTTGCTGTAAACTATGGGAAATGGAAAGCTTAGGCTAATGAGTGACTCCAGTCCTTATTACATTCCAGTTACTTATTTGGCATAACTTTATTTTAATAAGTTTACTGAACACATACACATACAGTGTTGTTGGTTAGTGTGTTTTTCAAAGTGGAATTTCAAATAATACTGTAATGCAATTCTGCAATCTCTGAATTGTGTTTAAATTAGTTGTACCTAAACTGTTTTCTGCTCAGACAGAGAATATCTGTATCTATGTGCTAGAAAATGCTTTGCTAGTCCTTACTAAAGTTCTGATCCTTGACTTCATTTAAGTCCCACTTTTTACCTTTAAAAAACTTTTTTTTTAATTTTTTACATTTGTGAACACAGAGTTTCTCTTGATCTGTTGTAAAAGGCTCTTTAGGCTTTCCCAGGCAACTGGGTCTGTGAAGTCTGTCTGGCGCAGGCAGCCAGTTGTCTCTGTAGTGGCCAGGAAGGAGAAGGAGGAAGCAGTCTGTGCAGCATTGGGGTATAGCAGGAAGGCTTAGTCCCAGTATCATCGAAGCTTGCTCTCTAGAAAATTGACAGCAGTCTTTCTTTGCAGCAGCTTAGAATTTTATGTGGTTGGTTTGGGGGTTTTTTGTTTGTTTGTTTGTTTTAACAGGGACTATGCAATTGGTAGAATATCTCTAATATGCTTCAGTTTTCAGATTGTCACACCTAATTTATTTATTTTGGCAGTTAACCTCTCAGAGTCTTAGAAAAGTACCCAAATACTCCAAGCGCTTTTCTTCCCCCCTCCCCCCCCTCCCCCCCGTTGAAGATGGTTAAGGTTTTGTTTTGTTTACAGGTCTTGGGTTTGTCAGTTTCTGTTGAGGGTTCTGATGAGGAGAGTGGAGTGGTGTTTGGAACATGGTCAGCTTGGTTAAAATTTCTCCCTTAACAGGTATCATAATATTTAAACTGAGGTGGAGCCAAATTACCAAAGTCGTTAAAAAAAAAAAAATCTGTGTTACAAGAAAGGGAGTGTTCCTCAAACAATCCAGACTTTTCAGTTTCTCAACTCCTGAATGAATGTGTGACTTACTAAAAACCTGATAGTCCTTTGGTTATGTACCTGTAATATCCAAAGCATTCATTAACAAAACTCTTGTTTCTTCAGCTTGCCTTAGATGGAAATTGTCCCCTGTTCTTAAACCAACAAATTCTCTTGATTGGTTATACAGATTTCGTGGTGTAATTAAATAATTAACAGATATCTGTTACAGCTAAGTGTTTTATGCTAGATGTTGTCTGATACGCTCCTGAGGTTTTGGCTAGTACTTTGTTTATTTATGCTGTGAGAGAGTTGTCTTGGAAGGTGGCTTGTTCCCTTGAGTAGGTTTTAAAATCTTATAATAACTCTCTTGTCTGAATCATCTGATTTTTATTTTTAATTGTGTTTCTCAAAGATTTCCAAGAAATTCAAGTTGAGGTGGAAAATTCAGGGTGGTTGGAATTGAGCTGCAAGGTTGTAACAAAAAGATGGAACAAAAAATTCTCACTAAGTTCTGTTTTGTGGATTTGGTTTTATTCATCCTCTGGTCTGAAAGCTGCTAGAATTTCTTGCAGTGCTATACAAGAGAAATTTAATTTTAGTATAATTTCCACACCTATTTTTGTGCACATCAAGAGGGTTTCATTTTACAGCTGTTATTCTGTGTTCTCAGGGCAAGTCCTTGAAGCGGTTCCTTTGCTGTGAAGTAAAGTAAACTTGAATGTTGGGCAGCAGGTTTTACCCTGGTGAATTGGGAGTCACCTGTGTGATTGACTGTTCTGCTCTTGAAACAGTGACTCTGTGAGTTTCTAAATGTCATTGTTTATATATTTTTAAATAGCTGCAGTTACTATGGCAAGCCCCAACTTAATAAGCAA
>NW_020957710.1:0-2189 GCF_003031625.1 Empidonax traillii | reverse complement strand
CTGTGAAGTAAAGTAAACTTGAATGTTGGGCAGCAGGTTTTACCCTGGTGAATTGGGAGTCACCTGTGTGATTGACTGTTCTGCTCTTGAAACAGTGACTCTGTGAGTTTCTAAATGTCATTGTTTATATATTTTTAAATAGCTGCAGTTACTATGGCAAGCCCCAACTTAATAAGCAATTATGCTTGAACCAAATTAAGTGCTTATTTACCTAGGGATGCTGCGGGAGCTTGACACAGTGAATGACCAGTGAAGTGGTTCGGGTGGATCTGTGCTTGGGAACATAATTCATTTAAACAGTCCTGGGCTTCCCTGTGAACGTGTTCTCGGAGATGAAGACAAAGAGGGAGTAGTAAATGTAACAGATTTGGAAACGATTGATATTTAGAACATGTACCTTGTTACCAGTGGCCTCTGACAGACGTTATTGTAGAGGACATTTTGTTACTTTTTGACTACATTGTTATTTGAATGCACAACAAATCAAAGCCCCCTATGTTTGTCGGTTTTGTGCATGTGTGCAGAACTGAGACAGTGACGTGAAAGAAGGACGTTTCAACATTGTGGAATATGACTGTACACCTACAAAACCTGAGAACTCAGTGCTTTATCTTTTAAGCTACAGACATCAGGATTCTTTACTGCACATCTGCCCTTAGAAGCTGACCTTTGTAGGGTTTGGGGGCACGCTTTGCTGTGTAATACTGATAACGGAGTGTGTATTGATCTGCTTTGTTTAAGTGTAATTCCATTAATCCACATCACTGCCATTCTAGTGGTAAAAATAATGTATGATGCACAGATGAGACTTGCTCCGGGAATACAGAGGGTGCAAAATAGCAGATAATCTTTCTATCTCTTGGCACCAAAAATGTTGTAAGATCTTTTGGGTAGCTCCTTATCTTTTGTAAACACGCTGGCAAAAATCCTGAAGCTTGTTTTCTTCATAAGACTTAAAAGATTTTCTCTCTTTCAATATGTGTTGTTTCATCTTTACCTCTGTTATGTCTATAAATATACGTGCACTCATAAATGTGTGCATTTGGGTAGAAATTCCTGTCTTCACACGGTTCAATTTTGTGAGAAAAGTGACAGTCTCAGACTTCTAACTGTAAAAAGCAGACTTGTGGTAAAGGTGGATATGGCACAAATAATTGTCAGGCATTTGCCGTCTCAGCAGAAATGCCCCTTCCCTGAGGCTGACTGTCAGCAGACAGCACGTGAATTAATAGCTATATGGCCTTTCTACGGAAAGACCATTGTGGGAGAGGTGATTTAAGGTTGTGGGCAGCAGAGTTGAGAACAGATGTGGCTGGGGTTGTTGGGAACAGAGGCCATCTCTCCAATCCTTCCCAGCTGGGAGATGGTGGTGGTCCCTGCTCCCAAGGATACTTAGGAGCAGCACTTGTGCCCTGCTGCCATATCACTTCTTCACATCTTCTGTAGCTGTTTCATTCTGCCAGACCTCTGCTCCTGCTGGCAGGGACCCTAGCGGGGCATCAGTCTAATGGCCTGGTGAGCTAAGAGAGGGCTCTTGGGCTGGGAATCCCTTTATAGCTAAATGAGATGCTTTCTGGGCACCTCCTGTGTGGGACATTTCCAGCTGTGGTCTGTCAAGCGTGGATTTGCAACCCACTGAGTCATATTGTGAGAGTCCCACGAAACTCTACTCAATGATCAGAGAGAAGTAAAGAATGTGGAGGTCCTTCAATTGTGTGGTTGTTCTGTGGTTCTGTGTGTGTGTGTTACCGGGACAGCTGCTCTGGCATAGGCACAGCTGAAAGTGAGTGTCCTCCACTAAAGGGGGGGATTCTACCTCTTAACTTTAATAAAGCTTTTCTTATTTCAGATAATCTGGTAATGCATGAGGAATTGATACTGCTTGTTCTTGCTTTCAGTAGAGGTAAATGCCGGGGCAACAGGCTGTGGTGCCTTCCTTTCCCTGGTTCACAAAGCAGTTACTCCTAGACTCAAGTTGTTTGATTTCTCCTTACTTGAACAAGATGTTGGGAGATTTTCTCAGTTTAACAGGGTGACTCTCACCAAGCTTCTCACATGGCTGGTTTCTGCAGGTCTGCTTTCAAGGAATGCTGGTTAGGAGGTAGTAGGATGACCAAAAAACTTTTTAGAGACAATAACTGCTCGTTTGGAGAGAAAAAAAGCCATTCCCCTTCCCTTTACTGAAAGGC
>NW_020957709.1:6253-25809 GCF_003031625.1 Empidonax traillii | reverse complement strand
ATTCTTTCAAATCGTTCTGAAGCTGATTCTTCTGATCCTGCTGTCAGCTGGTGTATATGACCATATTTCCACTGACTTTGATGGGTTATAGCAATTTTTGGCAGCTGACAGCAGTAGCTGTTCTATATGGAAAAATACTGTTGATTTATAAGAGAATCACAAGTCCCCAGCGCTTACAAAATTGAGTTATCCCTCTGAAACTAATACACTGCTCACTAAAATAACATTACCTTTTCAATCTTTTTATCTATTCGTGAACAAGTAAGGACAAATAAAATGGCTAACTATAAGGTATAGTTTTCATCTGGTTTTAGTGGTATAAAGAGGACTTTCAAAGTAGGCATAAATAACTTTTTAGAGTGAATTGTTCTGTTTAGCTTTTAACAATAGAGTGTGATTAGAATGATTGTCTAGCATATTAATAGCCTGATTTTTGCCTATTCTGTTTCAATGTATAAAGATTGGCTGCACTGATAATGGCCACTTGGTGAACGTAAGATAAGAATCAGGCATCAAAACATCGGTCTATGAATTTCTTATTCTCAGGCACCTCCTGTAACCTAGCATTTCGAACATCACATGTCAATTCACGCATCAAATTGGGTTGGTTTACTTAATCATAGCTGATCTTTTTCTTTTTTAAGAAAAACTTTGGTAGCCATTACTTACATTTAAAAAAAAAGAAACAACTAGGAAAACATGGCTGAGAAATAGTATCTAGTTTAAAAAAATAATATTTTCATTAGTATACTGTGTCATATTTTTGATTGTGTCTTGGATTCTTGTGGCAAGACTTTGGTAACACAAAGGCAACAGGGGTGGCTTCTGTGAGAAACTGCCTGAACTGCCCAACAGAGCCAATGCCCATCAGCAGTGGTGTTAGTGCCTCTGAGATAACAGGCTTAAGAAGGGGAAAACACAACAGCAGCTGGAGAGAGCAGTGAGAATATGTGAGGGCAACAGCCACGTAGACACCAAGGTCAGTGAAAAAAGAGTGGGAGAAAGTGCTTGAAGCACTGGAGCAGAGATTTCCCTCGAGTCCATGGTGAGGCAGGTTGTGCAGGGCCACATGCCAGAGCAGGTGGATGCCCAAAGGACTGTGACCTCATGGGAAGCCTATGCTGGAGGCTCCTGGAAGGACCTGTGACCCTGTGGAGAGAGGAGCCTATGCTGGAGTAGGTTTCCTGTCAAGACTTGTGTGACCCCATGGAGGACCTGCGCTGGAGCAGTCTGTTCCTGAAAGTACCTCTCTGTGGGAGGGATCCATGCTGGGGCAGTTCAGGAAGAACTGCAGCCCATGGGAAGGAGTCACATTGGAGAAGGTTGTGGAAGACTGTCTCCCATGCTGGAGCAGAGGAGGAGCATGAGGAGTCCTCCGCACAGAGGAGGTGCAGAAGAGACAATGTGCAATGATCTAAACACAGTCCCCATTCCCTGTATCCCGGCGCCAGTGAAGAGAAGGAGGTATGGAAAATCAGGAGTGAAGTTGAACCTGGGACGAGGGGAAGGCTGGGTGGTGTTTTTAAAATTTTATTTCTCATTACCCTACTCTGGATTGACTGGTAATAAATTAAGCTAATTTCCCCAAGTCAAGTCTGTTTCACCTTTGAGACTGATGGGTGTTCTCTTTCTGTCTTTAGCTTGATCAATGAGACTCTAGTTGTATTTTTCTCCTCCCATCCAACTGAAGAGTGATAGATAGGGTGGCTTGGTGTCCAGCTGGTTTCAACCCAACAAAGAACACTTTTCTGTGCAAAGTGGGGGTATTTTTGTTTCCAATTTAACTTTTAAAAATTAAAATAATTTAAAAAAATCTCAAAAATCATGAACAAAGGTTTATGTAAAAAGTTTTATGGGGTTTCTGTAATTTTCATTTCACAGAAAACTTTTTTGGTTTTGAGTGGGGGTTTTTGTGTTTTTTTAGCTGGTTTTTTGTTTGTTTGTTTTTTATGTTTTTAAATCCTTGTTCCTATCCAGTACTGAACACTTTTCATAATGTTACTGCTTCACCCTTTCAGATCTGGGAGGCAGTTGACAGTAAGTGATTCTGAAGCAGGTAACTGCCCTGTTTCTCAATCAACATTTGCTCCCTCTAATAGTATCAGTGACCTCCCAAAGGTTCCCTTAGGTGTTAGAGGTCTGTACCATGGGCCAAAGTACTTTATAGCAAACAAGAGAAGTTAAAGAAGTAAAATACTGCAGCTGAGGAATGTTTAAGGAAACTACAGGTACCTGCTTACTATTTTCCTAATTATGCTCTACTTTTGTATTATCCAGACCCATTTCTGCTCACAGGCAACTTAATGGCAAAATTCCATGGCAGAATTGACTCCACAGAGCTTTTTGAAAAGTACACATGTCTATATTTAGACATGACCTATATTTAGACAGTCCCATAAATAACATACAAGAGCATGAAGTGCTATGAGCATGCATATGAAGTACTAGTGTAAAAGCTGAATTGTAGTTTGCAAGCAGAGCTTCAGGGTGAACACTTAAAACATCACGGTGAAATCCCATTTTAAAAAATTGCTATTTTTTGTGACTGCCTACCATCCGTAAAGATCTTTACTGGGTCTGCTCTGCACTAGTGCAGCCTCACCTTCAATATTATGTACAGCTTTAGGTGCCACAATATAGAAAAGATGTTAAGCTCTTAGAGAGTGTCCAAAGGAGGGCCACAAGGACAGTGAGAGGTCTGGATGGGAAGCCATATGAGGAGCAGCTCAGGTCACTTGGTCTGTTCAGCCTGGAGAGAGGAGACTGAAGGGAGACCTTGTGATCTTCAGCATACTCGTGAGGGAAAGGTACAAATCTCTTCACTTTCATGACCAGTGACAGGACTTGAGGAAATAGGATGAAGCTGAGTCAGGGGAGAATTAGGTTGGATGTCAGGAAAAGGTTTTTCACCCAAAGGTTGATTGAGTACTGAAACAGGCTCCCCAGAGAAGTGGTCATAGCACCAAGCCTGTCTGAGTTCAATAAGCATCTAGTCGATGCTCTCAGGCACATTGTGTGATTCTTGGGGTCTCCTGCACAGGGTCAGAAGTTGGACTTGATGATGCAAATGGGTCCCTTCCAACTCGGCATATTCTATGATTCTATGATTCTACTATGTAGAATAACCTGTGTTCATCTTTTTGTTGCAGTGATAGCACTCAACAAGATAAATAAGCAGAGTTATAACTTCTGAAAAGAAGCTACAACAATTACTCCTCCTCTTCCCCTGGTAAAGCAACTATTATGTCTGCTGGTTTCTGTAGTTAAGTAATCTTTTAGTATTGCAGCCTGATAGCATTCGAAGAGATAAGATGTGGGGAATGGTTCTGCCTAGCTCCTTGTTTGGGTGGCTGCCCTGCACAGCTACTCCTTCCAGCACTGGGCTTTATGCCAACTCATTCTCTCTTTGCCACTCCTGCAGTGGTTCCTCACTTCCATCTTTGGCTGCCTTGGCCACATTTTGCCTTGCTCCTCTCACTCTCTTTCTGAGCTCCATGATTTGTTCCAGAGATGGGGGTCACTGCTCCCATGTCTGCTGAAACAAGCCATACTTGTCTCTGTTGAGTGATCCTGCCTGCTGGATATCCCAGGACTACTGGTATGCTTGTGCTCTGCTAGCTGTGCATCACACCCTCCCTTCTTCTGCCACCTATTCCTTCCTTCCCTCCCTGCTCTACTACTTGCTGTAACAGAAATTATTTTAATTTCAGAACATGTGCAAAAACTGGCTTTGACCTTTGAGAAGAATCCTGGTTTGAAAAACAGCCTTAATAGGTGCAACATTTCCCAGTAAAAAGGACCAAGTGATAGTGACCATGCCTTTTCTTTATCTTTTTTTTTTTAATGTCCAAGTTCATTACCATCGGATGTAACCCAGACAGAGCGATAGCTTTTGTTTAGCCTTCATTAATTTTCTTTTGGTTAAGCAGCTCAGCTGTTGAGCAGTAAGCAATACAACTACACTAGTGCCTTCAGGCTGAGAAGCATGCTCATTCTTTACTAAATTTCCATCTCATATATGTGATGCCATGCCTTGGTGGTACAAGTGTAACTACCATCAGGTTTGTGGCATCAGAGAATCAAACTGTTACTGAGCATGATGTAAATTTACTCAGTTCCTGGAAGCAGTGCATGTTGAGTGATATCTCCCCAATGTACAAGAGCTGTCTAAGTTCAGTCTCACAGCAAACCATTCCATTCCCAAGGCATGGTCTTGATGCTTTCCTGTGTCTCAAACAGCAATAACATGACAGTGCCTCAAGACAGACAGCAATCAGCTTACTCACAGCTCCACTCGCTCTGCTCAGACATGCTTAAATATGTGTTTAGGACTGTATATGTCACAAATCTTCTCCGTCCAATCCTCTTCTTTCCCTGAGAATGTCCTTTAGCAGTGGAATGCAAGCCAAGTTTTGGCACAAATTTAGACAGAAAAAATTCCAAATGAAGTTGAGATACTGTTTCTATTTACTAGCAATAGTTAAAATAACACCTATAATGCATATAACTCATATAACATCTGGAACGAAAGGGCTGTTTTAAGCAAAATCCCTAGTTAAATTAGTATTGAGTTCTACTATGACAGGTATTATATTATGGAATTTAACAGACCCATAGTGAAAATCATTGGTTTAAGCCTGGGCAACAGAGATTTAATGATGAAATAAATAGGCTATATTCTGTATAACTATGAAGAATTTTCCAAAGAGATGAGTTATCAAGATGTTCCTCCTTTTACTATAATAGAAGCATTGTAAAACAAACTACTTAAGAAAAATCGAATTTGCTCCATATTAAGAGAAAAATATTTGTGGTTAATGAACTAAACTGAAATAAAGAAAAATATTTCATTGCATTTTTAGTACAAAAACTTCTCACTACATATATTTGGTTTTGACAGCCTCTTTTAACTATGTAACCATCAGACAAACGATTTCTCTTTCAGCTATTAAATAAATAGGTCTGTCTTTCCTTTGTGTCTCTTTTAAGATCATTAAAATAGTAGGAGGCATTTAGCTGGCTTTAATGTGCATGGTTATATGCATTATTGCTAATTAATAGCATTAAGTATCTGAGCAGTAGATAGTGCAAAGTAAACAGAACTCTAAAATCACTAAATCAGGGAATTGAGCACATCCAAGCAGAATTAAAATAATGCATTGAAGCTGTTCTTTGTCAGTCGTAAATAATGTTTTTTTAAAACAGATCTTTGAATACTGAGGATAAAAATTTGTAGGACTATGTTCCAATGTAATGGTCTCAGTGGTTTACTTAGCATGCTACATTAGTAAGAAGAAAGCATTATGACCTCTCTTCAGAAGGGTGGAACTGGCTGGAATGGTCCCAGGTGGATTAGTGATAAGGAACTACCAAAATCAGATTCCAAGGGCTAAATCAGATGTGAAAACATAAGACATCAGTTGAGACCTGTGCTCGGCAATCAAAACCAGAAGGAGCCTTACCTACTAGCTGTAGGTGATATTCATAGCAATAGACATTTTACAACAATAATAAAAGGAAAAAATTGAAAAGAATATTAAATGTTGTAGAAAACCAAGTCATTGAAGAGAATATAAATCCTTATTGAAAGCCAATTTTCATTTTAGTTTTTGCTCTAGATTTAAAGAATTATAACAAACATTAATATTCAACATCAAACTTATGTTTTTGAATATTTAATTTCTACAAACGTATCTTTGCAATTTCTTCAACTTACATATATATAAGTGTACAGGTAATTTTACACCTTCTGGGTTTAGAAAAAAAAAAAGCCAAGGCTCTCAAGACAACTAGATCTCTTCTTCCTTCAAAGTACTTCCACAAGAATTTCTCTGTTAAATGTTGCTATTGTCTACAAGAGAGTGCTCAGCAAAAGGTCCCAGGAATTTTTGTTTTTTTCACTACTAAACTAAAGAAATATTATCTTAAATAATTTGATTGTGACTGCTGCGGCAGATTGGGGACATCAAAGAACTAGTGATAGAAAATAATAATGCAACAAATAGTACAACGTTTAATGTACTTACTTTGTGAAATTTCATTGAAAGCATTACTTCCAAAATTAATTGGGACTTCTGAGACCTGTTGTTGCTTGGACACCTATTTGAAAACTTAGCCAAAGTCCTTTCTTGCTCTTTTGCATATTTCACTACAATATTTTATTACTTGTATTTCAAATTCCTCAGTTAAGATGCTTTAGCAATATTATCAGCCACTTCAAGTGGCTCATCAGCTTTCTCTTTGTTAGTATAACTTTTAAGAGCCAGTATGTGTACTTTAGGAACAATATAATTCAAAAAGCATAAAAGGCTTTAAACCAAATGCCAGATGTAATCAATAGAACAGCCAGCTCCTTTCAGAGAGCATATGCTCAGCAGCAGTGTAACCAGGGCTTTGTCTCTTAGAGAACATGTTGGTTTTTGATTTCTGGAGCAATGTGCTCTCAAGTTAAGGCATCAGAGCAACCTTTTATTTCTTGTTAATTATATATTTATCTGTGAGAACCAGTTTTCCACCCAAACCATATAATTTGGATTGTATCTATCACTCAGCGGGAACATTTCTGTCTCTCATAAAGCATTGTTTAAGTGCACAGATTTCTGTGGCTTTCCCTGTGGACCAATGTCTATCACATAGCAACATCTGCTAAAGAATATGCTGCGAAGCTATCTTCATATTTTTCCTCTCTTCCTGGAGATAGATTTGTCCAGTTCTGGTAAATGCATCCAATATCTTCACAATCACTGTTACACTCCAAGCAAACATTTGAAAATATCGTTGCAAACAGGTAACTGGAGGATATTTTGTACAATACCATGACTAATACAATCGAAATGGAAACGCTACTGAATACGACTTCTCTATTATTTGCAAGTACAGATTTTAGCAATAAGAACCTTAAAGCACACTTATTTAAAGTTCTAGTACTGCTAAATACAAAATTGAATGTCAAAGTATTAACAACTTAATGGAAAGTCTTTTGTACCTAGAAAACATCATTAACTTGTAAAATACAGAAAACCAGATTAAAAAAAAAAAAAAAAAAACAACCAACTAACCAAAACAAACAAACAAACCAAACAAACAAACAAACAAAAAACAATAGTGGAATTAAACTAGTCTGGTTCCTTGACTTCTTTGTGGGTTTTTTGCATATTAAGCAGCTCTCAACACAGCTACAGTAGTGAAAGTCACCCTTTCATATTCCTTAGAGATAGCTGGTATCTCATTTCTTGAATGTTCAGTATAGAATTACTCCTCAGAACTAACTCCCTTTCTCCTGTGCACCACTTGTTTAATTCCAGTGTTCTCAAGGGAGTTTTTTGTGGTATACACACATTTATTGAAGCAAAGAGAATTCTGATTTCAGCATGCTTACTATTGCAAGACAGATTTGTTTGTAATTGGTTTTGTACATCAAATAAACATTTCTCCACACACTGAGAATCCTAGACAGGAAAAAGAAAAACAAAAACAAAACATTAGTTTGGGTTTGGCATTTACAACAAACACTTCATAGTGTTTAAAAATTTCAGTCATCTACAGAATTATCAAAGTGGTTAAATAAGCTTGCATGTGACATAGGAGAGCTACTTGTTTTACTGCGGTATCTACTACTTTAATTAATACTCTAATGTATGTATATATGCATTGTGTTCCAGCACATCCACTTTCTCTGCGGACATTAAGGGAAGAAACAAGCCATGAGCTACAATATTCTCAAATCAAGCTGTATTTGGCATTGTTATTTAGCACCTTAATACCTCATAAACTGGGAATTAATGAAAAATAACTGTTAACACCCAAAGAAGTATAACCAAAATGGTAATTTATTTCCTAAATATGTGCTATATATTTAAGCGTATATCTTTAATGCAGCACTGAGATTGGTCTTATTTGACCATAGCCTAGTCATCTCTCAATGGTGTTTAAGATGCAATTAATAGCCTAAGAGGCAGCTACCTAAAGACCAGAGTTCAATCTGTGACTTAAGGAGACTGTTCTTCTTTCCTATGACCCTTCCAAGCACGACGTCCGTATGATGGTTGTTAGTATAATGTTCTTGACTGAGAGGACTGATCCAATCAAAGCAGATCAAAACTAAAAGAGTTCTGAAAAAATAAGGTCTGTGAGGTCTACTGAGTTAAACTGCAATTAAACTGGAAAGCACAAAATGTTAAAAAGAAGGAAGAAAAATGATACGGCAGTCACTGACAATACCCTGTAGTTTGATTTTGAATTTATGGAAGAACTTAGAACAAATTATGAAAATAACACAAAATAATACCCAGAGAAAAATAAAACAACATGGAGCAGAGGATATGCAGAACTAAATTATGCAAAATTAATCTGTGAGATAACTGGATTTTTAGATCAAAAAAGTTCAATGAGTCCCTTCTGTCTTAAGTAAGCCGTGGAAAAAATTTTGCATTACTTTTTAAATCTGAAATGTACATTATATTGTAAAAGTCGCACACTAATTAAGAAACTACTTTAAGAGATGACTTCAAGTAATGATGAAAGAATTTTCTTGGTAGATTGAATGTTAAGAGAATACATCTTTACTTTAAAAGTCCCATTGAGTATGTCCTGAGTTTTTATGATTTAGCTAAAGGGAGAACCTTTCAAATGAAAAGTTATGTGCTATGAAGAAAAAGCTACAAATTCTTCATTGAGAAACTTTTCAAACAGAACAAGACAGCCTTTGCATCCTGTATATGCTACCCACTAAATCAGAAAAATTAGCAATAAAGAGATAGCAAATCAGTCATACTCAATATGTAATCCCAATATAACAGGAGTATATTTTGTAAAAGAAACAAACTTAAATATTAATATAGAGACAATACTGACAGAGGTATAGCAAACCAATTTGCAATGGGAGATGCATAAAAAATCTGATGGCATAGAAAATCAATATCAATTACAATAAATCAATTACTATTTATAATTATCAGTTCTAAACACAAAAAATCATTTCTGATGGACCAAAACACTCTCTTTCCTCTTTGGAATGGTTGGAAGAAGAAATTGTTATTTTTCTACACTGTACACCATGGTTATTGTAAAATTGAAACATAATAAATGCAAAATAAAACAAAAAAAAGTGTGAGAACCATGTCATTTTACCTTTTTCACTTCCACTAATAGCAGTAATCTATTTTAAGGCTGCATAAAACTTAATAATTTAGGACTATCTATCTACAGCATAGAAACATTCTACAGAGATCCTGTTTGACTCTGTAGAGAGGAAATTCATGCAGCCCAAGTTCAGTTTGAGCTGAGGCTTGACCTCAGATGACCTTGGAGTTCAGTTTGACCTTGGAGTTTGGATTGACAGGAAGCTGAACATGAGCCAGCAGTGTGCTCAGGTGGCCAAGAAGGCCAATGGCATCCTGGCCTGGATCAGGAACAGTGTGGCCAGCAGGAGCAGGGAAGTGATTCTTCCCCTGTACTCAGCGCTGGTGAGGCCACACCTTGAGTGCTGTGTCCAGTTCTGGGTCCCTCAGTTCAGGAAGGATATTGAGGTGCTGGAGCAGCTCCAGAGAAGAGCAACCAGGCTGGTGAAAGGACTTGAGCACAAATCCTGTGAGGAGAGGCTGAGGGAGCTGGGGTTGTTTAGCCTGGAGAAGAGAAGGTTCAACGGAGACCTCATCACTCTCTACAACTACCTGAAAGGAGGTTGTAGCCGGGGCAGAGAGTGGGGAGGGGGTGTTGGTCTCTTTTCCCGGGCAGCTATCAGTAAGACAAGAGGGCACAGTCTAAAGCTCCGCCAAGGGAGGTTTAAGTTGGATATTAGGAAGAAATTCTTTACAGAGTGTGTAATCAGGCATTGGAATGGGCTGCCCAGGGAGGCAGTAGATTCTCCGTCCCTTCAGGTATTTAAGAGACTGGATGTGGCACTGAGTGCCATGGTCTAGTAACCACAGTGGTGTTGGATCAAGGGTTGGACTTGATGATCTCAGAGGTCCTTTCCAACCCATCTGATTCTATGATTCTATGAGGCTGGCCAGTAGCGTGGGGGACAGTAAAAATGGCTTTTAGAAATATATTAATAGCAAAAGGCAGCCTAGCAATAACACTGGCCCTTTACCTGGTCAGGAAGGTCATCTCAAAAACAAAGACACAGATGTTTACTGCTTTCTTTGCCTCAGTGTTCAATGTCAGTGATATTCTCTGAGCTGGAGAACCACGACTATGAGAAAGCCAAGCTCACAGTCAATCCCAAATCTGTGTGGGATTTCCTGCTCCAGCTGGATCCCTATAAGTCTATGGGGCAAGATGGGGTTCCTTCCAAAGCTGGTTGACGTCATTGCAAGACCTTGATCAAGATTTTTGAATGATCTTGGGAATCCAGAGAGGTCCCAGGGGACTGGAAGCTGGCAAATGTCTCAGTTTTCAAGAAGCGCAATAAGGATAATGCAGGTAACCACAGGTCTGTCGGTCTCACTTCAGTGACTGGTCAAATCAAGGAGAGGATCATGCAGAGAGTTATTGAAAAACACCTGAAGGACAATGCAGGCATCGGTCACATCCAGCATGGCTTCATGAGAGGAAAATTCTGCTTATCAAATTTAATTTCCTTTTATGACAAGGTAACCCACATAATTGATTGATGGAAGCCAGTTGATGTAATCTTTTTGAATTTCAGTAAAGCTTTTGATACTGTCTCCCACAGTATCCTTCTGGACAAAATGTCCAGCACACAGCTGGATAAGAACATCATGGGTGAGCAACTGGCTACCAGGTTAGGTACAGGGGGTCAGACTGATGACCAGTCACCAGTGGGGTTCTGCAGGGCTCCATCCCTGTGCTCTTCAATGTCTTCGTAACTACCTTGGGTGCAGCACTAGAAGGAATAATAAGTAAGTTTGCAGAGGACATTAAATTGGGAAGAGCTGTTGACCCCCTTAAAGGCAGAGAAGCCCTGCAGAGAGACCTTGACAAATTAGAGGGTTGGGCAGTTACTTACCTTAAAAAGTTTAAAAAAGTCAAGTGCTGGATTCTGCACCTGGCTGTTTGTACAGACTGGGGAAAGAGAGGCTGGAAAGCAGGGCTGTGGAAAGAGCAACAAAAATAGTGAAGTGCCTTGAGGGGAAGCCATATAAAGAGTTGCTGAGGTCAGTCAGTATGTTCAGCCTGGAGGAGACTGAGGGAAAACCTCAGTCGACATCTACTTCATAAAAGGTGGGCAGCGGAGGGGCAGACACTGGTCTCTTCTCTGTGGTGAACAGTGATAGGATCCAAGGAAATGGCATGAAGTTGTGTCAGGGGAGGTTTAGTTTGGATATTAGGAAAAAGGTTCTTCACCCCAAGGGTGGTTGGGCACTGGAAGAGGCTCCCCAGGGCAGTGGTCACAGTACCAAGCATGGCAGAGTTCAAGAAGTGTTTGGGCTATGATCTCAGGCACATAGTGTGAGTTTTGGGGTGATCCTGTGCAGAGCCAGGAGCTGGACTTGATCATCCTTGTGGGGCCCTTCCAGCTCAAGAGGTTCTATGATTCTGCTACTACGCATCTTACTCTAGATATAATTCGTTTTCCCATGCCGTGACAAGTGAAGCAGATTTGTGTGTTTCAATATTGGCTTTTAACTATTAAAACAGAATTCATTTGAAAGTGAAGTGTTTCTGTCCATGGCCAGATTCAAGGATCAGCTGAGCACAAACTAATAGGACTTTGTGTTCTTGAATAAAGAAACTCAACCCAGTGTTAAACAGATTTACATCACCTTCAGGAAGTCCCTGGAAAGAATTCTGACTCTGATAGTTATCTCTTTAAGAGTTGCTATAATCTGCCTTTATCTGTATACCATTCCAGTCACAACATGTCTCCTCTTCCTATCTGAAGAAATTATAGTGCTAAGACATATATAAATACATGATAAAATGTGTAGTAAAAGTGTACAGAGCTGTGAACAAGTTTGAAAGCAAGAAATACAAACCAAACCAAAACAAAACATATAATTGGTTCCATTTCATCAGTCCTTTATTCATTATTTTCCTGGGGTTTCATTCATTTTATAAATAACATGTTTTTATAAAAAACTAATAATAAAGAATTGATCAGTAAATTCTAAAACCTCATCACTGGTGAATATTAAGCCCTGACATACTTTAGTATATACTTAACTTTTTTATTGTGAAGAACCACTATTACAAGAACCACTATTTCTTATAGTTTTAATAACTGTAAGAAAACCCACCAGCAGCAACAACCAAGAATGAAAATCAAAGCAGAAGTATCCTTCTGAGAGCTAAATATTTTCAAGCAATCACTCAAATTATAAATGGAATGAGTGTCAGTATGCAATACCTGTTTGCTACCAAAGTAAATGGAATAAAAATATCACATGAGATGACCATTCAGAAACTGACAGGGCTACTCACAATAAGAAGACTGCAATATGATCCTTCATCTATTAAGGAATGTTTTGCTTACAGCTTTATATAGAAGCTATTTCACTTCGTTGCACCATATGGCAGCAAGGCTGAGTACAACATATGGAAATCCAGTCAGGCAAAGAGAAACATTAAACAAGGAGTAGTAAGTGTAAGGTGGCACTGTGAATACCTGTTTGTAAGGAATCATTTTGAGCCACTTGCTGTCCATGCCAATAAGTACACAAGTAGGTTAGCACTGCTTTTACATTAGATGGATTTTTTTTTTGTACATCTGTCAAGTCCCAGTTTTTGTGGTGCCCATTCATTATCACTGCTCTGAAGAACCTGATGGCAAGTTGTTTGATTGGGATATTTTGTCTTCCTTTTCTCCCATCCCGTCTCCTCTCTTTGCTCTCTCCCTCTTCTCCTCCACTGGTAGCAGCTGCCTTTCTTGCCTTACTCTTTTATCTAGTCTCTATCCCTACATTCACATGTGCACTTGAGGCATTTGAAGCAGATTTTTTCATGAATATCTTGTCCATGTGATAATGCTAGATATATATAATATATACTTTAAAGTTATATTTTGAAGAATTTTGTCTTTCATAGTGAACTGGTCAGATATTTTGCGGGTCTTCCCTACTCAGTCACTGTAAAAACAAAAGCGTAGTTTATTTTAAAATTATGTCTGCAAATATTGAAGTCTCCACAACCAAAGACTGCTGTTTGAATACCTTTGAAAATTAATTTTATTGATGAAAATGGCAGCATTTAAACTGATAGCACTAAGAATGTTTACTAACATATTGGATATAATATGTAATATGTATTGGGGTACAGTTCTTGCAGCTATCCTTATTGAAAAGGAACACTGTACAGCTGCAAATACCCAGTTAGCAGGCTCCTGTGTAAGGTAAAAGTTCTTTTTCTGTGCAGCAGCATTCTCTGTTGAGGATGGTGTAATAAATAAATACATTATTTTTATTATGATAGCATTCAAAAGCCAGAAGTCCTTCCACAGACAACAGAGCTGCAGCTCCTGTTGAAAGATTCAGTCATGGTCACATCTTCACATGAAGGAAGAAATATGGGAAAATGGCATAGCATATAAGCAGTGTCAGTAGTTCAAATGGAATGTATTTACTCAATTCTCATAATTGTCAAATTCCTTTAAATGCAGTTTAACAAGAAAATAAAGAAAAACAGGAAGAACTAGGAAGTAAGGAAAAATGTGTTGAAAAAGAACAAGTTTGATGATTGAACTCAGAAAATTTTAGCATAAAGTAATCAGATTACATACACCCTAATAAATCAAGAAAAAGTGCTTCTGGATTTATTTGGCACTTAGAAACATACCCCTGATTCACTGGAAGATGCAAACATCTGAGAAGCAGAAATTATCCCACGACTGACAAAATAGTGAAACCTGAGTGGTAAAAAGAGTACACGAAGGAGGGAAAGGAGTGAGTGAGTGAGAGGAGAGAGGGAAGGAGTAGAGAAGTGGGAGGAAGAAAGGATGGGAGAAACTGACAACTGGAGGGAAGGAAACGGTCAATTAGGAATTATTAGTCCTGATAAATATTCCTTTTAATTTTGTCTCCTTTAAAAGCAAAACATGCACATAGGGCAATTCCTGACCAGATTTTTTAGCCATAAAACTATCCATAGGTGACTGCCCATATTTCTCCTGTGTAAGATTTACAGAAGCAAAATTTCCAAGCCTGTTTCAACAGCCCAACCTATTCATTTTTACAGTTTGGAGATTAGCCAGTTCCTAAGATTGAGCACTATATGTAGGGATTACCTCACCCATGTTGACAAGCAGCCAGCACTGTTGGTAAGAAGCCACTTCATGACTGCAAAATATTTTTTAAGATGGGAAAGGGGAATAACTTTAAGCCTGAAACAAGCAATTCCTTTCCTATATTTCCAGAACATAGGTACCTTAGTTTGAATTTTGGCCATGACATTTGTGGCTTGAAAGGAGAAACTCATTGTTGTTGCCAGCTCCATATTAAAGAAATGAGGGGGAAAATATCCAGGACTTATCAATGATTTTTACTTTTCTGTTTTTTCACAAGCACTCAGAGAGATCTTTTTCAGGATCAGGGGAAAATATGCACGCACACACAGCAGCCACCAGTATGACTGCCATACATGTATGCGTAGGAAAGCTCACTCTGAGCAGAGGAAGCAAGAACACTGATAGCAAGGACTTGACCACATCTCAAACTGTGAAATAAGGACTTGAGATCCATGATGGCTTTTTATTTTCCTATTTGCAGACTCTTCATCATTTATTTCTTTTAGTGTGCAAATTAATTAGGTCAAAAGTAGTTCAGTTATGTCAACTCAGGCTATACTTACAATTCCCACATCTGTCAAAAGGTTTGAGTTTCTAACTGACAATTATTTAGAAAAGTAAGTTAGTTAATGGAGCATTAGTAGCTGGGGAATGGGAGGAAGTGAGACAGCTACAGCATGAGAGAATGTTTATTTGCTCTCAGATCTCTGATGACTTGCATTAGAGTCTGGAGGTACCTTCCAAAGAGTGATTGCTCCTGGCTGTCTGGAGCTGGTGTGTGAGCTTCACCTGTCTGGGTTCTGGCCAACCATCTGTCAACAGAGCTTGCCTTGTTTAGCCTAGCAAAACAAAAGCTGAGAGGGATACACTGTCTACACTTCGGGGATAAACAAGGGAGAAGAATAGAAACTATTAATCTAAGGGATGATGTTGGCATAAAACCAAGTAGAAACAAACTGACCATGAATAAATTTTGGTTGGAATTTAATGACCTTCAGCTACAGTTGCAGAACAGCCTTCCCATGGCTGTAATTGGAGTGACACAGCTTCAGGATTTTCAGACTTGGAGTTTTCTCTGTTTATGAAGGTAATTTTGTCATATTGTCTCCAAAACCTAAGTGAAACGATGCCTGCTCTGTACCAAAATATTCACCACTGATCATTGCTTCCATTCATACTGCCAGAAAAAGCTGTCTTTGCAAAGTCATGCAAATATTAGTTTCATAACACCATTAACACAGCTTTGAACTTCCCATAGTGTATTTTTTTAGCATGAATGCTGGGGAGCAGCTGGGGCAAACTAAAATTACTTTGGTTGCAAGTAAGAATTCTGTTAAGTATTGTGGTTCTCCTTGCATAATTGCTGATGCTGTCCTAAGTTAGCCGCTTTTAATGCACATCCTGTAGTGCTTCAGAGGAATTTCTATGCCATAGGACCAAGAAATATTTGCAGTGTGATCCAAAATTATGACTATGAGGGACTGGAGGGAAGATGTACATCCCATTATTTTTTACGTAAATCTGAACTCAACTATATGAAACCTTGATCTCACACAATACGTAAATTCATGCTTGAACAAATCTGCAGTTAAGGTTAAACTCCAGCACTGTCTCCACAGAAGTTGGCTTTGGCAAGTCTGGTACAGCCACATTGCAGAACTGAATGCAGCTATTAGTTTTGTGCTGTAGCAATAGTGTTGCTGTGGTAAAGGTTGCTGCAGCTTTTAGGATTTAACAAGGATTTGAGATTATTTGTTGTTATTAAAATTGAATTATAGTATTTGCATTATTTGTATGATATCCGTGTTACCTTCTGTACTTCACTAGATCTTTCTCTTGCTCTGCAGTGGTTGGTGTTGAAGACAGAAACTCAATACGCAGATAACTGCCCACAAAATCACTGCCAAAAATCAGAGGATGAGACCAACATATCATCTTAAGAAATCTTCTTAATAATTTAGCAGCCATACCCCTTTTCTTCAGAAATCTTTTTTTATGGCAGTAACCCGAATTATCTAGGGTCAGCCTTATGTCTATATTTTACTTTCACTATGTATATTTGTTATATTTCTATAATAGAAATATAAAAGAACCAATTGGTATTGCTGCAGGGAGTTTTACAAAGCTTAATTTCCTAATTTGTTTTATAATATACCTGCACTTATTCTACATTATGCCACCTCTGTTAGAGGGGAAAAAAAGCAAAATCACAATATTTTTTTTTGGGAAATATAATTTGGAATCTTTAAAGACTCATTTTAGCATATCTGTTTTCATACTCCTCGCCAAAAATATCCAGTTTCTTTAAAGTTTAGGAATTCAAGTAGCATGCATTTAAACACAGCAATTACATTTCTTAAAATGGCATAAAATGGTTTTCCATACACAGGTTGATCAGTGTCTTGGGGGAAAACACAGGCATTACTGGGTAGTTTGAAATCCCTACTTTTAGTTACCAATCTCATTGAGAAGATACTCTGGTGTGCTTTCTTGGAGAAAATGATAACAGATGTGACCTAAATCTTGCCTGGTCTTGGCACCAGGCTAGAACAGGAGGAAGGAGGTTTTACAATAAATGATGAAAGTCTGAAACAGCTCAAATAGTTGGGGTGCTCTGATATATTCAAATAAAGTATATTTTTGTCTAGAGAGAGTCTGAACAAATCAGAGGTACATAATTAATAATTATTTGTTGTAAATTTCTGTTACTTCTCATAGAAATAATTTTCATGCATGAGCTACATATGAAAAACTTTCATATCTCTTTTCTTAATTTACTCAGTAAGGAGGTACAGAAGAACAGAATGTTTGCAGCTTTCATGAAATTAAAAAATTAAGTGTTCTTCATTTGTTTAAACACAGTTTTCCACCTATCCTTCACAAATTCTTGTTCCGATCCTGAAAAAAGGCATTTTCATTGAAAAACTCTGGATCTGACTAAATTTATTCTCTTACTTTACTTATTGTGACAGTCATCCTTTAACATTACATCCATGTGCACATAACACTGTTCTTGAAGGAGACAGAAGACAGCAGTTTGTTACTGATGCCGATAGCACTCAATATAGAGAGAAAAGGATGGCCAGCAATCCTGGGATGACCTGACCTCTGACTGGAAATATGTAATAGCTTTTCAGAACTTCAGTTTAAGCCGGTGCTTCACTTCAGTTATCAAATCAGATATACTCTAGAAAAGTCTCCACCTACTGCACTACTGCTAATTACTTTTTCAGCTGACAGGCAAAAGTTATACCACTGACAGCAGTAAGGCTCCAGTTAGAACTGCTAGAAAGAAAGAATGAGTTTAAGCATAACACCTTCGGCTATGAGTGATTCAATCCAGCATTACTGTTTCTTATCACACTTAAAACCACACTTAAAACGTGAGCTGTTGACCTGCATTAATGAGTCCCAAAAATGCTCTAATTAAGCACTGTGGACTTCATAAGAGCTAATAGATTTGAAAGCTGGGTTCAGTGATGTCTTCATACTTAAAAAGAAGTCAAATTTACCTATACATTTTTTATTTGAAAAGGCAATGGAAATCACTTTTTGTTGTTTAATTAACATGCAGCTATTTGAACTCATTATTAAAATTTAAAACAGGTGCTTAATGGAGCTAAAGGTGTTCTGTGGAGTCAGTTGAAAATATCTGACATTTCAAAGTGACTGATGAAAAGGTCAAAGTAATCTTTAGCACTGTTATGTGAATCCCACTTTTACCTATGTGTGAATCTCACAAAGAGCTCCCATTTTCCATGGTGGTGAGATGATGCTGACAGTCCTAACTTTGGAGAACATGCTCATTGCTAATGAATATTAATTTTGTTTGTTTATTTGCACTGTTATAATGAAATGAAAAAAAATGCAGACAATGCATAAAATGTACTAAAAGGCCATTACTTTTTGTCCAGAAATTCAGTATTATAAAGTAGTCTAGACACAGCAGTGAGAACACATGCTTCTAAAGACATTTGCCAACATCACTGTCAGGATCTTGGGGGGACCAGGGCTCCCCAAAACTTGCTTGTAGTCCAGGACCCAATATGAGGTCCCCTGGGCTCTCCCCACTCTGCCCACAGTCCCAGGACCCCATGTCAGCCCCCTAGGGCCATCAGCCCATGCCCCAGTGATTCCACAGCACAGCTGGTCTCCAGCTTCATACAGCCCTGCCCTGCCAAGGAGTCCCACTGAGCTAGGGTCACCAGTAGAGAACCAGACTGGTCTTGCCCCATAGCTACCACCACACCTTGCCCAGCCATCCTGGGGCCGTGTCTGCCCCATATCTGATGTGGTTGGACCTTGGACCCACTCTGACACCCAGATTTGGGCCATAGTTCCACCTGGCCAAGGCCCCTAGGTCTGCCCCGCTCCCTTCTCAGCTGTGGGGCTGAGCCCTGGCTCTGGACCCCTGCCAGTACAGCACAGGGATTCCTGAGCCCCCTGCTCCCTGACTCTGCTCTGGTTGCTCCCTAGCAGTTATGTCCTCTCCCTAAAACAAACTGTATAGGAAAATCAGGAAAATTTACCTCTTGGCAGCTCTTATATTTTAAACAGAGGAGATATTTTATATAGTCATTAAATAGTTAAGATAGTTTTCATTCCACATTCCATTTAATCCATATGTACAAGCTACATACACACAAGAAAGTGGAAGGGACAAATGCCGTTGCTCAGCAACAAGAAACTGGCAAAAGCTCAAATACTTCACGTTTCCAGCAGACAATGGCTCTCTGAGCTCACAATCAATAGCATTTGATGCAAAGGAAATGCCCAGTTTATCACACTTGCCATCTAATAACACCTCAAGCATGTTTGTGGCTGGCATACATAAAAACATATCTGAACTCCAGCTGTTTGAATAATGTATTGAAAAATTCACCCTTTTTTTTCTTGAAAGCCAGTTACGATGAATGTGTTTGTTGTTTTCAGGTATTCAGTGAATAATTTATGGAAACAAATGTCATTCTCCAGGTTATTCAAGAGATTCAGTTTAACTATTCATAAGCCAGGCTGTTCAAAGACAACTAAAGTCCATCCTAAAATCTGAACTATGCCTCTTCCTTTGTTCCAGGAGCCTCTTCCTTTGTGGTTCTTCATACATCACCTTGGTTTTATGCATACGCAAATGAGTCCTACATTTTGTTTCCTCCGCTACAGTAATGCCTTTCATGCTTCTTCATTTACCTTCAGTCTTTTTGTTCTTCAAGTTCTCTTTTGGCCTTTTCAGAGCGTCTCCTCTCCCCTTAAGGACTAAAATTACCTGCTTCGAAGATGAATTTGTGTTATCTCACCCCCACATGCAGTAAGTTGCTCTTCTGAGTCAGCAACTTTCTCTTTTGGCACCTGGCAGAGGCAGGCATGGCCCCAC
>NW_020957709.1:3068-5403 GCF_003031625.1 Empidonax traillii | reverse complement strand
AAAAAAAAAAAAAAAAAAAAAAAAAAAAAAAAAAAAAAAAAAAAAAAAAACCAAAAAGCAAACACCAAACCTGAATTTAAAATGTTAATTAGTGATTAATCAGAATTGCAGATAATGAAAAATATATTAGATACGAGGCTGAAAATTCTTTGAGGGATCCTCCTGGAAACTTACAGTGGTAGAGAATGAGCTTTTATAAAATATTCCAGGGGTTAAATGTTATGTTCCTCATCTTATCTGAGATATTCTGAGATTACCAAGATGTATTTATGTATAAATACATTGATATATGTTTAATTTAATTGCACTCCAGAATAGTGGAAACAGTCTTGTCAGTGAAAGAAGAAATATGTGAAAGTAAAAGAAGCTTGGCCTTGTAAGGATTATATTTTAATGTTCAATGCATAGAATTATTCTAACAAACACCTCAATGTTTAAAAATTCCGTTGTTCCTTTTATCTCTAAAAAACATAAGATTTCCATGCCATGTAACTTTTGGTTATTAAATTATCAATATTAGGGATATTATTATCCTGTTAAAAAGAAATGTGTATAGTCATATATGAAACACATTTTGATTTGTGGATAAACAGATTGCCTAAGGTAAAAGACTATATTTTAAAATTTGCTTTCTTCATAAATAGTCTGAAAAATTATATAAAGGATGTAACTTAAGTTAGCACTTCTCATGTCTTCATTCTTTCTAGGGTTAAAAAAAATCTTGTTTCCTTGTTATTTTAAAGACAAAACTCACATTCATATGAAGACCAGAAGAATTTCTTTTTCCTTTTACTGAAACAAAATTACATCTGTCTTGAAAAATGTCATTGTTTGCTACATTTGTCTTGAGAATTTGATCGCATATCACTGAAGATATGACCCCAAAGAGTACAGGTCACAAAAAACAGCTATTAAGAGAACCCTTTGAGATTATTTTTATTTGTTTTCTGGAATGTGTGCCCTTATGGGCTCTTAAAGTCATACTTTCTAGTTTTTATCTACTTCTTTAAGACAGAAGGCCTAAAAAAGAAGACAAACAAACAAAACTTGCATCTGGAATTCTTTCTTACCTACAGAAATCCAGGAGATGGTTCTGGAAAAACAATGTGATTAAACCAGGAGATTTTGAAAGGTGTGATTTAGGGAAAGCACTCAAACTTGTCCTTCAAGTTATTCTGGCTTTAGGTTTCAATGACAGAATGAAAGCTGAACATGATTTGAATCAGGATGAACAACTCTGATAAAAGGCAAAGTGAAGTTGAAAAAGACCTTCTTTCTGGAAGTGACAGAACATTTGACTCCTGCAATGTAATCCTTTAAGAAGCAGCATTTCTTTTAATTATCCCCATTTAAAACACAATACTGTAATTCATGAATATGCAATTTCAGGATTTGATTCCAAACAAATTCTTTCGTTGGTTTTAAAAGGTCACAATAGAAGTCCTGATGGAATCAGATCTTGTAGGAGATTGTTATATTCTTCCCAGTCTTAGCATATACTTACTGAACAGACCCTTTTATGGCATGAAGGTAACATTATTATGACAACTTTAGAAATGCTGAAAGTCTGACACTGCTGTTAAGCAGCAAATATATTGCTTGAAATGCTGCCTGCATTTTCTAGTTTAGAATAAAACCAGATTGGCTGCATAGAAGTTCAGGTCTGTTAAATGTGAATTCATCCACAACTTGTGTTTTGTGATACTGTACAAGGTTCTCAGATCCTAGAAGTTTTAACTTGACAATAGAAAAAAAGAGATCAAAAGCTTCACTAAAACAGAGGAAGTGTCTCAAGTATCATACAGGTCGGCAAGGTCTTTCAACAACAACAAAATCAAAACAAGACAAATAAACAAACCAAAACCCCTTCAAAAATTTAGTAAAGAGAAATGGTGCATGCAAATGGCAGAAGGGTCATAAGTAGCGCAGGGATGGAGGAATGTATGAGGGAACTGACTCTTCCCCCTCAGAAAACAAAAACAAACCCAAAACCATAATGTTTGCTTGCAATCGATCCCAAAATTCCTGATTATTTTCTGATGTGGTGAAGGACTGCAGGTCTGCATCCTTAGACTATTCCTTATCATCCTCATCTGATCCTCCCGTGAATGCCCATAATTAAATCTTCTTACCTGGAAGTGATTGCCCCTACTCCAGGTGACCTGAATGGCCTCTCCTTGCCCACTGGATTAGGGCAAAATGTTGTTTATGAAACCACAACACTAAGAAAAAGTTGTTTTAAAAGGGATCCATCTCGAAGAAAAACTTTTAGTCAAAAGATGTAGCTAAAGGTCTGATATACTGCTTTGACTCATTATTTTCCCCTATTTCTGAA
>NW_020957709.1:0-2380 GCF_003031625.1 Empidonax traillii | reverse complement strand
GGTGACCTGAATGGCCTCTCCTTGCCCACTGGATTAGGGCAAAATGTTGTTTATGAAACCACAACACTAAGAAAAAGTTGTTTTAAAAGGGATCCATCTCGAAGAAAAACTTTTAGTCAAAAGATGTAGCTAAAGGTCTGATATACTGCTTTGACTCATTATTTTCCCCTATTTCTGAATGTGATTTGTAGCTACCAGTTTCCAACACTCATCTGTTTCTGGCCTGGCTTTAGCATCCAGACCCTAGTTATAAATAGGATTGCCCAACAGTAAAGATGTTTTTATAGCTTGTGATTCATACATTCACAAGGCTCCATGAACTACTTCTAGTGAACGAACAAAATATTACTCAAAAACCCCCAAGACCATGTCTTGCCATGAAGCAGTATGTGTGTCTGCTTTTTGGTGTTTTGTTTTTTTTTTTCCTTAAGTGTTCTGTGCCATCATTGGAAAAAGTCCTATAGTCCACAACTGTACACTAGGACATGCATCCCACACCCCCACCATATTGCAACTGTATGCTGTAGCAGGACTGTGATAAACAAAAACTGATTATATGATAGAATATAAATAAACTAGGCATATTATTATTTTTCACTGAACTTACACACTCAATTTTACACTAGCATGAAATCCAGTGGTGAGTTTAAATCCATGAAGCAGTAAAATTAGTAACTATATGAGGACTGAGCTCCCTTTGTTGAAGTTCAGAGTTTGTTTTTAGAACTGAGTTTTCTAAATGTTTTATTGACTTAGTGGTTGAATGGAAAAACATGTGTTTCTTCAGACTACACATTTGTAAACTCTGCTTTGAAATGACATATTGGCTTTCTCTCAAGAAAACATTGTCTGGGATGCCCAAAGGAAATCTTGGATGATATGATTTTTCTTAAGGCTGTTCTTCATTTTTTTCTGTAAAGGATACAAGAAAGTTTCATTCATCTGCCTCTAAAGTGAACTGAGAGAATCAAAGTTAGGAGTTATTGGAATTAATTTTTTTTTTTAAATGCCGTCTGTGTGCTGTGTGAAAGCAACAGGTTCTAAAGAATGTTTTCCTGAACCATTGTCACACCACCAAACAGATTTGCTGTTCTAAGACATGACCCTGGGTGCACATCTGAGGTGATGCATTTTTTTCTCCACACCAGAAGGAAGGTGACTTATGCTTGTTACAGGATAATGCCTACTGATACATGGTATTTCCAAGCAGAGGAAGAAATCTCTAGCTGTAACTATTTTAAAAGGAGGAGGTGTAATGAGATACCAGTTGTTCAACACTGCACTTTTCTTTAAGGTCATAAAAATCTGTGTGTTCCCTGTCATAGAGACAGATAGGTCTTGCAGCACTGTGTTGGTGTTACCATCCTCACACACTAGCAAGAAGAAGTAAAATATATTCTTCTGGAGATCTAGCAAGCCTGCTTTTACAGGTTAAAAATTACTGACACACCAAAGAGAGGGCTATGGTCTGCAAGATTTATCAGGTCTTGCAATCAGATCTTTGACCTCTATCATTTCAGGAAATGAAACACTGGAATGGGAGCAAAAAAGGTTAACAAAAGAAACAGAGGGGAGAATATTGAACATGTTGAACAAAAAAGGTGAAAATCTGATTACCTTCAATAGATCAAAATTTTACTTCAAGAATCAATTAAATAAAATGAAGCTAATACAAACTGCTTCATTTATGACTAATCATTACACTTAAACATATGCCTACTTTACAGATACTAAAGTATCTGGATACTTTTACTAGTACTGTTACTGCTATTACCACTATGTTTTTGTGAGAGAAATTTGATTCTCTTTTAGAGAAACAAACTTTAAAAATATCCAATATTTTTGCATTACAGTAGTTCTAGTGAGTTTAAAAATAATAAAATTATTTGTTGTTGCTTTATTTTCAGGGAGATATCATAATTGCTATACTGTATTAACATACAACATGATGGTAACCCACAGGGCATTGCTACCTTGTATGACTTTTACCCTATTTGAAATCTAGTCTTTATGAGTAATAGCCTCATCTTGCAGTGGGATTTGCCTTACAGACTCTTCTCTTGATCCATGTAACTACAAGGAACTCTGTCAGATTCAGAAGTAGAGACTGAATTCAGGGGCTTGGGGCGGGGGGGGGAAGAGGGGTTGTGCTTGGGGTTTTTTTTGTTTGTTTGTGGGGGGTTTGGGGGTTTTTTTGTTTTTTGTTGGTTTGTTTTTTGTTTGCTTTGTTTTTTTTCCCCAAGGTTCAGGCTGCATACCAGTAAGTTGCAAACCTAAAATTGTAATCGGGGTTGACTTTGAACGTGTTCGCTTCATTCCACGTTGTTCCGCACTGAAAAAAGGCAGAGGCCAAGAAAGCAGGCTTTTCTGACTTGAAGAG
>NW_020957708.1:20136-22762 GCF_003031625.1 Empidonax traillii | reverse complement strand
GAGAAAGAAAGGGGGACCAGAGAAAGAAAGGGGGACCTGAGAAAGAAAGGGGGACCTGAGAAAGAAAGGGGGACCTGAGAAAGAAAGGGGGACCTGAGAAAGAAAGGGGGGCCAAATCAGGGCCATTTTTAACAAGTCCCATGCAAACAATTTCCTCCCTCCTTGCCTATTATTGGTTCAATATTTTAGTAGTCTCTGGCCTGTAAGGTAAGAAACTAATTGTATTTCTCTTCCCTGGTGATCACCACCTGTCTTGTGGCAACATACCATTTTTTAGTACATATTTTTTGGATAACGAGAGCTCATCCATGGCAAAAACTTCACAGAGAAAAAGAATACATATGCGTAAAATCTCAGAACCCTGGCAGAAGAAACCAGCCATTTTTCCCAGTAATGGCAAAGTTATTTTGCCTACAGCATTCCCCCAAAAAAACCAACCAACCAACCAAACACAAAAAACCCAAACAAAAACAAAGAGCAAAGTCTACTCAGGTGTAACTTAGATGTTTTCTGTGGTGCAGTAAATCACAAGCCTGATTGCTAAACCATGATTAAAATTATCTAATCCCCAGTAACACCGAAGGATTGAATTAAAATTTGGATTACATTACACCTGCATACTGTTGGTATAGCAGCTATATCAAAACTTGTGCATAAGGCAAACTGTCAAGGCTGTGAGAAACTTGTGTTAAAAACACTACTGGGCTAAGATCAAAACCATTTTCAAAAGTACCCACAACTTGTCCATGTTTGTGGATCACAATGCTATCACGTTCCCAAATGTCACACTGGAATACGTTCCACCTCACAAACCAGCAGCCCTGTGACTATTAAAGGACAAAAACCCAACCCAACACTCCCATGTGAATATTTGTTATCTGGATATCTTGTTATCCCAGCTGACAAGAGCAGCCCAAATCCTGACCCCCTCACCATCCTCGTGTGGATCCTGGACACCCCATCGAGCCCTCTGCGCAGTGCCAGCATTCCCAACATCCCAGGGGCTGCGGGATCTGCCCATCTGCTCCCTCCTGACACACCAGACTGATACCCAGCAAAGCAGTTCAGATGTTTTGGGTGCTCATCCATCAGGGCCAGCAATCTGCAAACAATCTGGAATCGCTTCACTCGGTCAGACGCTGCAAGTGCCGCTTTCAGCTTGAAGCAGAAGCTTCCCGTTCGGAGATGACCCAAAAATCTGCCCTGCTTTGAGCGAGTCTGAGCTGGAATCTGGCTTGGAATTGTTCAGCACCATTTCAGGATGAAGGGTAAAAACCAGGCAGTAATACAGTTGTCTAAAAAACGAGTAAAAACGCCATTATTTGGGGAAGATATTAAATAAATATTATGTTGGTAATGACGGCAAGAACAGGTTCAGCACATACAGGAGGGTGTAACCAGGTGAGGGTCGGTCTCTTCTCCCAGGAACCAGCAGCAGGACAAGAGGGCTCGGTCTCAGGCTCTGCCAGGGGAGGTTTGGGTTGGATATGAGGAAGAAATTATTTCCAGAGAGAGTGCTCAGCCCTTGGAATGGGCTGGATCAATAGGCTGGATCGAGGTTGGACTGGATGAAAACTCAGAGGGCTTTTCCAACCAGGCTGATTTTTTGTTTCTAAGATGGAATTACTTATATTTCCACGTGTTACAGTAAAACCAAGTTCACTGCAAATTAACAAAATTGTAGTGGTTTTGTCTGTCCCCCAAATGCTGCAAGGCAACATGTTCCAGAACATTTTCCCACAGCTGTTCAGGCAGCAACACTCATAAATCACAACCAGCAAACATCACTAATTGCAGAGATGAATGGATCAGCTTCTCCAGGATTTTTCCACACAAGCCTCTTTAGAAACTTTTTGCTCCAAGAGACACGTTGTAATTAAAAATCAACAATGAAATCCCCAACAATGTAAAGAATTATAGCACCAATTAATTACAGTGCTCTCAAGCTGAAAAAAAAAGCCATTTGCTAATGAAAATCAGTATTGCTTAACAGCAGTGTTAACAACAAAAAATTGTTACAATAAATCACTCCTCATAAACATGTATTTGCATTCGAAGCCTTCCTACCATTACACAGTTTCATAAATTAAATCTGCAACACAGAAAAGCAGTTTATTCCTCAGCTACACCACATAAAGCTGGTGATAGTAATGGAATAAGAATATGGGGATTTCTCATTTCAGAAAATGTCAGACCAGGCACTGAGAGCATCAACATTTATATATAAATATATATATTTATATATGATGACTTGCATCTTCTAGATATGAGATGTTAACTGACCTAACATCCCCCAGAACACAAGGCACACAAAGAAATAAACAACATCAACAACACCAAGAGCTGCAGTGGGCAATTCTACAGCTGCATTTTACAAAACCTTGAATAGAAAAAAGCAATCACACGTCCAGATGCCAAAAAATCTGTGCCAAATAATAATAATAATAATAATAAAAAAGCGGTGTAACCCCTCGGTAACTGAGAGCCACCCTGAAACATTTGTGAGGCACAACTCCACTCTCCCTCACAAAGAACAGTTTGTTTATCAACTTTACTCCCTCAAAAACTCACGCTACAGATCCCTGAGACAAAACTCATCAGACAGGTTAGAGCATATTGTTTACAG
>NW_020957708.1:12910-18420 GCF_003031625.1 Empidonax traillii | reverse complement strand
AAAAGAAAGAGTAAATTAATTAGTTTTTCACCCACATAAAAAATGGTTTAGTATTTAATGTTCCTGTACTATTAGGAGACCAGTACACAAATGGAAAATGAGTGAATTAATTCACTCTCTTCTAGTCAAAGGCACAAACAAATAACTACTAATAATAAATTAAATGAGGTCTGCAATGGGATCTATAATTGATGACTTTTCTGCTGACCACTGAAGTGACAGTATTGTTTTAAAAGCTGCTTTCACAGAATGTCAGCCTCTCAGATAGGACACATTAAGTGTGAGGTTCATTGCACGAGTAAATGAATCAACAAGCATTTCTTACCCACAGAAAGGGAGCAGTGGCCAAACAAAAACGGAAATTAAAGACCCACCAGTACTGCCTGCCCTCGGGTGAAATGCATTCCCCCACCCAGAGGGACGAGTTTAAAACGGAGCACTGAACACACCAGACTACTGAACTCAAACCTGGAGCGTGAATCATTCAGCACTTCCACTGAAACAGCAACTGGGCAGTTCTGTGGGATCATCTCTGGGTTCAGTGTTCATGGAACGTTCAACACACTCAACTTCTGATCCCTGGCACTTCAATTGAAACAATAACAGTCCTTTTAAAAATGGGGAAAAGTGTGTTCTCAGCTTACTTATAATAAAAAAAAAAAAACAAACGAAAAAAACATAACCCAAAATGAACCAAACAATAAACAAACAGAAAAATTTCCATCTGAGACTAAACTAAAACATGATTTTCTGTTCTTGACATAAACTCTATAATTTTGTTGTATTTGGTTTGAACATTCTGTACCTCAAAAACAAAATAAAAACTAAGCAGAAGGAACAGTGGTTAAGAAAGAATTTATATTTTTACCAAACTGGTTTATCAAACTCGGAATAAATTTATAGTATAGTTGCATCACGTGAAATTTCCTTTTGTTTTAATGAAGGTCAATTTGGCCAAATGATTCTGCTCCACATTGTTAATTATGCATTTTCTGGACATGCTGAAAACCCTCCCAACATTTAGTTTGAGGTTTTGGGTTTGTTTTGGTTTTGTTTTTTGGTTTTTTTTTCCTTATATAGTTCTCAATTTTGGTCTCATCTGAATATTATTTTCTGAATACAATTTTTTCAATGGGAATCTTATCTTTGGTGCCTCAAAAGTATCACCACGATGGATGAAGCACACAATCAGAAACTGCTTGATCAGCACAATTACAGAAACATTTTCACTGATCTACATCAGGACTCCAAAGCAGCAGCTCCTACACCCCTGGGAAAACAGGAATTCTGGCTGGGGAAGGGAAATGATGCTTCTTTCACTGCATTCAGACCTTTTTCTCTCAGCAGCTTGGAGAGCAGGTACAGGAAATTATTTTGCAGTTTCAACAATGAAACAACAACAACAACATATATGAGGCTCCAGAGTGACCAAAATAGCACCTTTGTCCTGTGTTTTGGTGTCCTAACAGAGGCAGAAAAGGACACTGCTCTCATCCTAAGGAGCAAAGGCAGAGCAGGACCTTCAGGATACAGCGCTGGGACTTTGACTGCTGCTTAAATTTGACCAGTTCCACATCACAGGTTCATCTATTCCCAACAGCTGGCTGTGGGAACAATATCAAAGCTGTCAGGACACACTCATCTGTCACTGCCTCACCTCGTGTCTCCTCAGCAGCACAAACAAGCACCATCTACCAGTGAGTGTGACGTGGGGCAGGAAGAACAAAACTCTGTGGATAAAATATTGGTTACCAACATGCAACGTCCTTGGAGCATAAAAGCTGAAATTAATACTTAATGCCATGAATTATGGATGCTGCTGCAAAGCTGTGCTGGGAGAGAGGCTGAGAAACCACTGTGGGGTTCCACTTGCAGCAGGCTGGGACAAAGCCTTGAAGGGCAGTGTTTGCTCTCTGCACTTAAAAACTTCTGGCGCCATTATATTCCCCATTATTGTGCCTGCTTATTTGCAACTAAATAATTGCTTAAACAAAAGAAGGTTTATTTTGCTACTGAACCAGTGAGAAGCCTACAGATCTGACAGTGAACAAACCTCTGGAAGTACAAACAAAGAATTTTACATCTCAAGGGAAAATATCCTGAATGAAAATAAACGTTCACTATTCTTATGCTTCAAAGGCAATAACTAATACACTGTTACTCCCTTACCTATTATTTTAGTTCACCTTCAGTACTGACTTTCATCTCTAACATTTTCTTCCCTTGTCCTGAGCACCACTCTGGAAATTTGTCCAATTTTCCTCCAAAATGTTAAGCAAAACTGTTATTATTTTGGTTATTTTTAGTTTTACCTTATTCTATCTTTCACTCTCTACAAAGAACCAAAAATAAAGGAACACAAACCCCACACCTTAAAAGTCAATTCTACCAAATTGTTTCAACCTTCTTTTCCTCAAGTCGGCAAAAATTAAACCAGAACTGAGTCTTGTTCTTATTGCCCAAATTCTGCAGGACTCCACTGCTTCCACTGCACAGCAACTGCTGTCAGATCCGTTTCTAGTTCTCAAAAGTAATTGTTTCACTTAAAAAGCAGAATGCTCCTGCTTACAGTGAGAAAAACAGCTATCAACTAAAAGTGAGGGTAGCCCATTCCTTGAATGTTTAAATTAGGAAACTAGTCCACCTTTTAAATTAAGAAATTACTTCACCATTTTCAAAGAACTTTGCCTATTTGTATCATTTGAAACTTTTGTCTGGAAACTGAATTGGAGATAAGATCAAAAGAAAAAAAACCCAAAACAAATATACTGGCAAAATCAGAACAATGAAAGACATCATCAGAATAGATAAGATTACGTTCATATAAGTGAGTCTCATTGTTTTCTCTCAAAATTCAGTGTTCTGAACTCATTTTGTTCCTTTTCTGCAAGTACAAAACCCAAGCCATAATGGCTTCTTTTCACTGCAGTAAAAAAAACACACAATACCTCCATAATTGCCACAATTTAATTTTTTGTTCTGTTTTAGATTGCATATTGTGAAACAACTTTTGGAGTGAGTCAGAGAAGGATGCCACTTGTATTTGAAACTTATTAGAACATCATTTCAGGAACAATGAAGCTGGAAAAGACTTCTAAAAGCAAAGTCTCTCAGCTGAGTCCCAACACATTTCTTGGATATTTTGGAAGAGAAAGCCAGTCTGTACCTCAGCAGATTCAGGTTACCAACAGCAACACACGGTTATTGCTCCGGCCTGGCCTCCTCCTCATGTTCAAATGGCTTGTGCACATCTTTCACCACCTTCCTGATGATTTCCGTCTGTGCCTTTCTCCATCTGCCCTAAACAATTGACAGTGCCTTTCACCTTCCATCAGCCATGGGGACACCTTACAGAGATGACACGAAGCAAAGCATCAAAATTATTTGATAGTAACATGTTCAGCCATGAGAATTTACTTTTCTTAAATTAGCAACTTTTTAAAAGTCTAAAATATTCACAGTTTCTACCGAAAGGAAAAATGGAGGCTCACATGTGATTTTCTCCAAACACACACAAACAAGTGTGTGATTTTTTTTTTCTAAGTCAGATTTCAATATCTTTTTCTCTGCAGTATGACTGCTCAATCCATTTCCATTTATTATTTAATCTGGCATGTGTTAGCAACAAAGGACTTCTACTGATCTGAATAATATTTTGTACATTACTGAGGTACATAATAGTTCTTCCTGTAATCTCATTTCACTCTTTCCAACTTGCAAATTTAAAAAGAAAAGCTGTCAGGGTAGATCATAGTTGGCATGTCACTCTCCCAATATAATTTACATTGTTCTCTTTGCATATATATTTAATAGTCAATTTCCTTTTTTCTATACATATTTTAGTGCAAAAATGTTTGCCATCAATATTAAAATATGAATTATCTGCATAGCCATGTACATAGCTGAGAGAATTACCTCAAATCCCATCCATTACCCTCATATTTAATAGCCAATATCTCTTTTGCTTTCATATTTTAATACTGAGTTGCTTGCTTAGCTGTGCAGAGAAAGAAATCTTTTTCAGGGCCTTTTACACATATCCTGAAGCAGAAATGAAAAGCAGTCTTGGTAAGTTTTGAGGTGTTAAAGTATTGATAAACTAAAAGTCAGACCCACAGTCCAAGCTGCAAAAGTAGCACAGTTAAAGTCACCTGCATTCCAAAATGAAATGTGTTGGAAGGCATTTCAGAATTTCTCCTTAAGTCTGTCCCAAATTGTAGAAAACCATACTTGGAAGTGGCACCGAATTCACACATGGAGCCAGGCACCTAACATGTACTTACAGAGGGTCACTGCGCTCGTCAGAGTGGCCTGAGCCAACTCGCAGAGAAAATGTGAAAAAGGCTTTAGGCAGACAAACATTACACCTTAAATTACTAAAACCTTAAAGAACACCCTCCATTTGAGACACACAAGGTGGAGCTCTCCCTGAAAATGGGTGATACATCCTTCAAAAAAAGAATTCAGTGAAATGGTGCTGATTGCATTTTCAAGCTGAGCCAGTCATTGTGCTGCTGCTCCTATCCTGGTTTTTTGTTTGTTTGTATTTGTGGGGTTTTGTTTTTGGGGTTTTATTATTATTTTGATTTTGGGTTTTTTTGTGTGTGTGTTTTTTTTTTTTTTTTAATAATTTATTTATTTTTTTAAATTTAAATTTAGCAGCTCACTGGTTCAGCCCAGAAAGTTTTATCCATTTATAACCCAATGCATACCCAGGCCACTGACTACAACCTGTGTTGCATCCCATCCCCCAGATCAAAGTTTTGAAGCTTCCTGGCACTCAGACTTAGGACCACTCCAGTTTCTCGTCTGACTGTTGTGGACAGCCAGGCTGGGAATACATCGTGTCTGCAATGGAGAGAGGACTCTCCCTTCCCTCTCCTTCCCCCTGTCCAAAACCCCCAAGATAAAACTAGGAGACACCAATATGGGAGGTCACCCTTCAAGGGAAGAAGCGGAGATGTACGATTATTTGAAGAATTTAATTAGAAAAAATGACTATCCTTCAAACAAAAGCTCCCCGAAAGCTTTAATCAAATGGATTTATAAAAACATAAACCCTGTTCCAGAAATCATAACCTGCATGGAATGGGCAAAAATTGGCTCTGCGCTAGCCAACGCCATCTTTTCTGGGGACAGTCACGCTGTAAAAACTTTAAATGCTTGGAAAACAGTCTTTGTAATATTAAGAGACCGTAAAACAAAAACCACGAGCTGAAGAAAATTCGGAGACAGCCATACAACTATACCATAGACAGAAAAATGAAAGCGACCTTTTTCAAGCCTCTAACCTCGACAACAATAGCAGTTTGCAAAACTACACCGAGGCTTCTGCCGCAAAGAATCATCTTTAAAATGGCGGCCATCCCTCAGGAGAGCATCACACGGCACCAACTCCCAAAATGGCGGCCGTCCCTCAGGAGAGCATCACACGGCACCAACTCCCAAAATGGCGGCCGTCCCTCAGGAGAGCATCACACGGCACCAACTCCCAAAATGGCGGCCGTCCC
>NW_020957708.1:9014-11146 GCF_003031625.1 Empidonax traillii | reverse complement strand
AAAAAAAAAAAAAAAACAACCAAAAAATGACACTCTGCAAAATTATACCTTAAATTTCACTGCCTTTTATGAAAAGAGGGGGTATAGAGGTAATACTAATAAGAAGAAGAATAAGGCTAGAACACTGATTAACAAAAAAACAATAAGAATGTTTCTTTTTTATTCCCAAGTTATTGCAACCTGACACCATCAATGCTGAATTTAATTAATTAACAGCCTTCCAGAAACTTTACCAGCTAAACATCCTAGTAAGAAAAAATAAAACCAACCAAATTCGGCATGACACGCGCTGCAAATAGCAACATAAAAAGTTATCATAAGAGAAAGTAATCTCTTCCAAAAAAATCAACACTGATCAAACCAGACAATAACACCTTTAGAGTCAATCTCATCCTTCCGAGTTTAGTAAAAACTTTACTCTCTTCTTTATTTTTAAAATAAAAATTGCTGATTTTATACTTTATTACCTTGACATTTATTGTACCTTGTTCCTTTATATGTAAACCCTGTGTTTTTATTAATCAATTTCTGATGAAATGCCATGCTAAATTATATTTTATAATCTTGATTTAAATGCTCCGCAACCCTGTTCAAGAACCCCGCTGGTCTCGTGTCTCATTCCCACTCTGCTCGTGGCATATGACCTTGTGGATTTTTAAAGAAATGTATTCTGTTTCTAAGAAGAGAAACAGTGTGTGCCTCAATATCAACCCAAAGTCATCAGCTGGTCCTACAGCTGAGCTTACAACAAACCCCAAGCTTTTGTTAGTCAGGGAACCTACACTTGGAATGGCCACTCTGATGCCTGTGTGGTTATGAAAGAGTTTGTGGGGCCTTTACACCGTGGGATTTACACCAAAAGACTGGACAACAGGCATAAAATTCCTTGACTAAAATTGTTCACTCTGCCAAGTAACGCAACCTTCACTAAACATTTAAGAAAGGCCCAGTGGCAGACTGAAAGAGAGGAGGGACACACTGAAAGCAGCACTGAAGGAAACAAAAATGCAGTACACAGAAAAGGAGATAGGAGAAGCTTAGTAGATATTTTACTCCAGGCAGCACGGAGAAGCCTGTCTGCATCTTCCTCTACTTTGGCATTATTAGAACATGGCAAGATAATACAGGACAGAATCACTTACAGGCATCGAGTCCAACCTCAGAAATCCCAAATTACCTGTAACAGATGCCAAGGCCAATAAACTCAGCAGGAATAACCACTGGTCTCTGCAGGATTCAACATTTTCCCCTAACTTCTGCAGGAAACTTCACATCAGTGAAAGAAGAGACCAAAACCCTCCAGAATCCCTGCAGAGGAGCAAAATGCACTCCTGGGAGAGAGCAGGATGGAACCAAAAGCACAACTGTCTGTTGTGATAAAAGTGATATATCAATGATTATTTCTCACATACTAAGCGATTCTCACTACATTTCATGTTTTGATAAACTTGCTGAAGGTTTCTCCAGCTCAGCTGCTTCTTCAGGCCATTTGAGCTCAACCCACTGCAGGACACAGAAGGCATCTGGTCCAAGTGTTTTGTGTGCTGGTTCATCCAGTGTGTATTCAGCACCCACGGGAATTTGCCTGAGCAAACTAAGAAGGAAGGGCCAGGGGTTTAGGGAATTGATGCTTGTGAAGTCAGATTTCCCTCCTTTAATTGCACACCAAGGCAACTGTTAAACATCAGCCTTGATAAAGATTGTAAAGTGAAACTTCCAAAGCCCGAGAAAGAGGCGCAATCTTAAACACCAGACTTGCAATCTTAACTTGGTTCAGACGAATTTGAAAGGCCCCATCACCCACAAACAAACCTGAAGGTCAATAAGTATGATTTAAAGGGCCAAAGAAAGACAATACAGAAAGCAGATCAGAAAGTTGCAAGTAAAGACATTAGGGAAAACGTACAAGAAGATGCAACAAGGATGGCAGGATGGCACTGGAAAAATGTTAGGGAAGTAATAAGATATATAATCTTCATCTTTCATGCCTTTTCAGTGTTTAAACACATGGCTGTAAATGACTGACTGGATTGGAAACCTCCAGCTCCCCTGGTGGCACGGCTCTCCTCACAGCAGGTGGTTTATGGCCCATCGAGCAGAATGAGGGGCATTGCCCTCCTCCATTTCCCTCT
>NW_020957708.1:0-2292 GCF_003031625.1 Empidonax traillii | reverse complement strand
GCTGGGCACTTTGACAAGCCAGCCATTCCTTGCTCACAACCCCCTGCAATCATCCCAGCCCACCGCCTGTCCTGGCCATCAGCTCCCACAGTGCACACACAGGGGGCTCCACTGCAGCTGAAGGGAGGGAGCAGCATTCCAGGAGGCTTCACTTTCTTCCCTGCATTCCTGTTCCACACTCAGCACATTGCCTTGATCTCAAACCAGAAGATGAACAAGTGAAACCCAATCCAGGAGGTTGGTTTGCCCCTAGGAAAAATGTGGATTTTATAAAAAAAGCCCAAACCCACTTATCTAGCAATGCATGCAGTTTGGATTCTAAGTCCACATTACCACACCAGCTGAACTTGGGTGAATTTTCAGAAGTCATTCTTTACCAAAGACAAGAGGCACTCCACCACCAAAACTCAGAAAAACAAAACCCTTAGGAGTGCACCAGGACCAGGGCACAGCAACAGCTTCAGAAACACTTGCCATGATTTGGTTTAGAATTGGCAGATTTGGTTTAGAACTATTCTAAGGCCAAATTCCCTTGCTATAAGATGTCCTTATCTCGCCTCACCCCTATAGAAATATGAGAGGGAGAACTGGCAGCAGGGTGTTACAAGTAACATTATCTTAGAAAATTTATGCCAAGGAAAAAAATTAACTTTACTGCTATAATACCAGAAAGAAAAGAAGGACCAAAACAAACTTCTGGGTTTATAATGGAAGTCTTCATTGATTCCTTTCTGAGTTAGAATTAATAGATTAAAAATTCAGTATTTGCAAGACTAAGCCTCTGTCAGATCTTCTGGAGTTCAAAGGATTTCTTTATATTAATTTTGTTTTGGCAAAATTGATCAAAAGGAGCTAGAAAATATGCACCTGTTTGATAATGCAAAGAAAATTCAAGGAAGGAGAAGAATATGTTAAGTTTTTCTTGGGTATATAAACTATTTTTACAGTACTTCTTAGTATTAATTTGTAAATAATTATGTGCATATGAAAACATGTTTTTACCTTTCATCAGCAAGTCTTTCCAGGTTTTAGGCTGTCAAGCCAAAGGCTGATACTGGGGAGAAGAGTCTAAAGCAGATTGGAAGGATCCCCTGCTCTGCTCCCCAGTCACTGCCAGCTGTGCCAGCATCCAGATCCAACAAACACAACATCAGCTTCTTCTTGAGTTTAGCTGAGCTCCGAATTCCTAATGCTCCAATAGCTACACAGGCAACTCAAACGGTTACACAAGGCAACCATCCACACCAACCCACAATTCATGTGCTCTTCTTCACTGTTTTCATCACCATTTTACAGGAAATTTTTCATTACCTTCTATCATAAGCCAACTTTGTTTTGACTTTCAGGTTTTACTCACTCTCACTTCTTTCTGTAAAAAACGAGGAATACAAGATAAAATATAAATAGCAATAGTAGCAATCCATTATCTTACATTAAAAAAAAAAAAAAATCTCAGTCCATTTACCAACTCATCCAACACAACAGGGACAGGCACCCCACGCGCCTGTGAACCAAACATCATCACTGACGGCTGAATGAGGCAGAACAAACACCCACAGGGACCCTTTGCCCAGAAAGCTCTTCCTCCATGATGCTTTAAACATATTTACCAAATCTGCTGGCAATACTCAGCCTGTGCTATTCAGAGTACACTGTATCACCCACCTTGTCAAGTGGGGGAAATAAGCAACGCCGAATGGTTTGTGCCTGCTGTGAGAGAGAACTTCCAGCCTGAAGAAAGGAATATTCACAGTATGCAGAACACAGGAACAGAGTTACCAGGCAAAGGGATTCACTAACATTTTGGCATTTGGTTTATTGACAAGTCTGAGGAAGATAAAGCAAAACTCTGCATTAATTATATCTCGACAATCTCTGTCCATGTAATGCCTGTGCTTTCAGCCTCTAAATGTGCTATTAATTTGCATATAAACTACAGCAAAAATCTAAAATATTATTTGCAACTGCCTAATTTTCTCATTCCTCCAATAGTGTTATCTCACCTCAGCCTTTTATTTTTTTCCCTGGTATTTAAGAATTTTACTGACATGCTTATTTTAAAGAAAAAGAACAGCGTTATTTTCCAATTTACTTTAACATAACTGCCATTTTAATGGGTTTGATCTGCCTGAAGTAAATGGGACAGCAACACACAAGCTGCTACTTGTCCATCATGGAAATATGCAATGGTTCTTTTCAAAATGGACTATCAAGCAGGTTTTCAGAGCAGAACAAAAAACCTGCCACAAATGGCCCTAATGCAAGTGCAAGAAAAACTGCAGTACCCAAAAC
>NW_020957707.1:38063-40541 GCF_003031625.1 Empidonax traillii | reverse complement strand
CAAAATGGCTGCTGGAAGGGGAAACAAAATGGTTGACGGAAGGGGAAACAACATGGTGGACGGAAGAGGAAACAAAATGGTGGACGGAAGGGGAAACAAAATGGTGGAGGGAAGGGGAAAGAAAATGGCTGCCGAAGGGGGAAAGAAAATGGCCGGTGAAGGGGGATCAAAATGGCGGCTGGAAGGGGAAACAAAATGGCAACCAGAAAGGGAAAGAAAATGGTTGATGGAAGGGGAAACAAAATGGTGGCCGGAAAAGGGGGAAACAAAATGGCTGCCAGAAGGGGAAACAAAATGGTGGACGGAAGAGGAAACAAAATGGCTGCAAAAAGGGGAAACAAAATGGCAGCCGGAAGGGGGAACAAAAGGGCTGTGGAAGGAGAAACAAAATGGTTGCCGGAAGGGGAAACAAAATGGTGGCTGGAAAAGGGGTAAGAAAATGGCAACCAGAAAGGGAAACAAAATGGCAGCTGGAAGGGGAAACAAAATGGTGACCGGAAGAGGAAACAAAATGGTTGCAGGAAGGGGGAAACAAAATGGTGACAGAAGGGGAAACAAAATGGCTGCTGGAAGGGGAAAGAAAATGGCTGCTGGAGGGGGAAAGAAAATGGTTGGTGAAGGGGAAACAAAATGGCTGCAGAAAGGGGAAACAAAATGGTGGCTGGAAAAGGAAACAAAATGGTGACTGGAAGAGGAAACAAAATGGTGGATGGAAGGGGAAAAAAAATGGTGGACGGAAGGAGAAACAAAATGGTGGCTGGAAAAGGGGTAAGAAAATGGTGGACGGAAGGGGAAAGAAAATGGCTGCAGAAAGGGGAAACAAAATGGCAGCAGGAAGGGGAAGCAAAATGGCTGCAAAAAGGAGAAACAAAATGGTGGCCGGAAAAGGGGGAAACAAAATGGCAGCCGGAAGGGGGAACAAAAGGGCTGTGGAAGGAAAAACAAAATGGTTGCCGGAAGGGGAAACAAAATGGTGGATGGAAGGGGAAAGAAAATGGCTGCCGGAAGAGGAAACAAAATGGCTGCTGGAAAAGGGGGAAACAAAATGGTGGCCGGAAGGGGAAAGAAAATGGCCGGTGAAGGGGGAACAAAATGGTGGACGGAAGAGGAAACAAAATGGCTGCCGGAAAGGGAAACAAAATGGCGGCAGGAAGGGGAAACAAAATGGCAGCAGGACGGGGGAACAAAAGGGCTGTGGAAGGAAAAACAAAATGGTTGCCGGAAGGGGGAACAAAATGGCTACCGGAAGGGGAAAGAAAATGATAAAATAGATAAAAAATAAATAAAATTATAAACCTAAATAAATTCATTAAAAGTAAATTAATGGATAGAAAGCTAAATTAATTAATTAAAAAAAATTCATTTATGAAATAAACAGAATTATTTGTTTGTAGACTTTAAATTGACGTTTATGCACTTCAGACAGTTCTAAATTTAAATAAAAATAAGTAGATAAAAACTAAACTTCCGAATGAAATAAAAAGCGAGACATGGATAAAAATCAGTAAAACGAATAATTAAAACGATAAACCTTATTAAATAAATATTATTAAACAAATATATAAAATAATTTTATTAAATACATATATTAAATAAATATATTAAATAAATATATTAAATCAATAAATTAAATAAATATATTAAATAAATATATTAAATAAATACGTTAAATAAATTAATAAATAAAAATAAATAAATAAATAAATAAAATAAATAATTAAATTAAATAAATTAAATAAATAAATAAAATAAATATAACTAATAAATAAGTAATAAATAACTAAAGAATTAATTAAATAAATATGAAGACATCATAATTTGATTAAATAAAAATAAACAAGCTACCATTACTTATCACGGATAAATTTCGATTCGCCCCTCCGGATAATTTATTTATCCCAAATCCCACATTAATTAATTAATTAATCAATTTTTCCAGATGATTTAATTTATTTTTTTTTCTCCCCCCTCTCTCTCTTCCAGAATTTTCCCCTCGCTGTCCCAACGTGTCGCTGGCCGAGCGCGTCGACTGCATCCCCGACCACGTCGCCACCAAGGTGAGGGGGAAAAAAAAAAAAACACCCCAAAATCCAAATTTTTTCTCTCCCAAAAAATAATATTTTCTCCAAATTTATTAAGAAAGAACGAAGAAAATTGCCATTTTTTTGCTGAAATTCAGGTTTGGAAACTTAGGTTGGAAAATTCAGGTTTGGAAATTTAGGTTGGAAATTGAAATTTGAAAGTTCAGGTTTGGAAATTCAGGTTTGAAATTTCAATTGAAAATTCAGATTTGAAATTCAGGTTTGGAAATTCAGGTTGGAAATTGAAATTTGAAAGTTCAGGTTTGGAAATTTTGGTTTGAAATTCAATTTGAGAATTCATATTTGAAATTCAGGTTTGGAAATTCAGGTTGGAAATTTCAATTGGAAATTCAGATTTGAAATTCAGGTTTGGAAATTTCAGTTGGAAATTGAAATT
>NW_020957707.1:29872-33044 GCF_003031625.1 Empidonax traillii | reverse complement strand
AATCCCATCCAGGTGGATCCAGGTGAGTCCAAATCCCATCCAGGTGAGTCCAAATCCCATCCAGGTGGATCCAGGTGAGTCCAAATCCCATCCAGGTGAGTCCAAATCCCATCCAGGTGAATCCAGGTGAGTCCAAGGGTTTATTGACCCGCCAGGTAAGTTTTATCCGAGGGGAAATAAATCAATTCCCCTCCGGACTCTGCCCCGGGCGAGGTCGGGACGGGAACGGGAGGATAAAAATCTTGGGAGATAAAGAGAGACCTTTGGTTAGAAATGTGGTTATTTTTTTTTATATTTGATTTATGTGTAATTGTGTTTAATTTATGGAGAAATATTTTTATTCATGTAGTAATTTATTTTTATTTTTATTTTTATTTTTATTTTATTTTTGTTTTTATTTTATATTTTATTTATATTTATATTTATATTTATATTTATATTTATATTTATATTTATATTTATATTTATATTTATATTTATATTTATATTTATATTTATATTTATATTATATTTATATTTATATTTATATTTATATTTATATTTATATTTTTATACTTAGTTTTATACTTAGTTTTATTTTTTATATTATATTTATATTTATATTTATATTTATATTTATATTTATATTTATATTTATATTTATATTTACATTTATATTTATTTTTTTTAGTTTTAGTTTTAGTTTTAGTTTTAGGTTTAGTTTTAGTTTTAGTTTTAGTTATTTTTTTATTTTTATTTTATTTTTTAATTTTTATTTTATTCTTATTTTTATACTTATTTAATTTTTATTTTAAACTATATTTTTATTTTATACTATATTTATATTTATATTTATATTTAGATTTAGATTTAGATTTAGATTTAGATTTAGTTTTAGTTTTTTATTTTTAGTTTTATTTTTACTTTTACTTTTATACTTATTTTTAGTTTTATTTTTATTTTATTTTACATTTATATGTATATTTAGATTTAGATTTAGATTTAGATGTAATTTATATTTATATTTTTTTTTACACTTATTTTTATTTTATAATAAATTTATATTTCTATGTAGATTGATATTTACATTTATGTTTATATTTATATTTTATATTATTTATATTTATATTTATGCTTATATTTATATTTAGATTTTTATTTATATTTAATGCAATTTAATAATATGTTTATTAATAATATATAATAATTAATATATTTATTGAATATATTTGATACATGCTTACAATGTCTTTTATACATAATATAAATATGTATAATAATATATAATAACCTAATGTTTAATTAGTATTTACATATTAAATTAATAATAGATTATATAGAAACACATAAAAATATTCTATATAAATAAAATACATAGAATAATTAAAAATTGAGAATAATTTAGAATAATTTAGAATAATTTAGAATAATTTAGAATTTAGGATTTAGAATAATTTAGAATTTAGAATGAAAAAAATTTAGAATTTTGAATAATTTAGAATTTCGAATAATATATTTTGTTGGTATTTATTACTATTAATAATTATTACTCTTTATTATTAATATATTTATATTAATAAATATATTATATATATTTTTATTATTTTATAATATATTATATTATATTATATTTTATATTTACGATATAAATAATAAATTGGAGCTGAAAAGGTCAGGTGAGGCAGGACAGAAAAACAGGATGAAAGCAATAAATAGAATTGATACGATAAAAACAATAAAGATAAGACATATAATAAGCAAAATATAATCAAAATAACATGGCATCATGTCCGGGAATAAATAAAAAAAAAAGAAATTAAACTCCAAATGAATAAATTTTATATTATAATAATTTTATAATATAATATTTTATATTACAATAATTTTATAATATAATATAATATAATATAATATAATATAATATAATATAATATAATATAATATAATATAATATAATATAATATAATATAATATAATATAATATAATATAACATAACCAAACAAAATAAAAAAACCAAAACAAACCAAATCAAATAAAAATATAAACCAAAACAAACTAAAACAGAATAAAATAAAACAAAACAAAACAGAATAAAGTAAAATAAAATAAAATAAACCAGAATAAAATAAAATAAAGTAAAATAAAATAAACGAAAATAAAATAAATAAAATAAAATAAACCAGAATAAAATAAAATAAACTAGAATAAAATAAAATAAAATAAAACAAACCAAAACAGAATAAAATAAAATAAACCAGAATACAATAAAGTAAAATAACATAAAATAAACCAATATAAAATAGAGAAAATAAAATAAAGTAAAATAAAATAAAATAAACCAAAATAAAATAAAAATAAAATAATACAAAAATAAAATAAAATAAAAATAAAATAATACAAAAATAAAATAAGATAAAATAAAATAATATAATATAATAAAATAAAATAAAATAAAATAAAATAAAATAAGAATAAAATAAAATAATATAAAATAAAATAAAATAAATAAATAAAATAAAATAAAATAATATAAAACCAAACCAAACCAAAATAAAATAGAATACGAAATAAAATAAAATAAAAACAAAATAATACAAAAATAAAATAAAATAAAAGTAAAATAAAATAATACAAAAATAAAATAAAATAAAATAATATAATATAAAAAAATAAAATAAAATAAAATAAAATAAAATAAAATAAGAATAAAATAATATAAAACCAAACCAAACCAAAATAAAATAAAATAAAATAAAATAAAATAAAATAAAATAAATAAATAAAATAAAATAAAGATAATATAAAACCAAACCAAAACAAAACAAAATAAAATAAAATACGAAATAAAATAAAGTAAAATAAAAATAAAATAATACAAAAATAAAATAAAATAAAATAAAATAAAATAATCTAAATAAAATAAAAATAAAAATAAAAATAAAAATAAAATAAAAATAAAAATAAAAATAAAAATAAAAATAAAAATAAAAATAAAAATAAAAATAATATGAAACAAAACAAAACAAAACAAAACAAAACTAATTAAAATAAAATAAAATAATATAAAATAAAATAAAATAAAATAAAATAAAATAAAATAAAATAATACAAAAATAAAATAAAATAAAATAAAATAATCTAAATAAAATAAAAATAAAAATAAAAATAAAAATAAAAATAAAAATAAAAATA
>NW_020957707.1:22550-24614 GCF_003031625.1 Empidonax traillii | reverse complement strand
CCTGTTTTTTTTTCCCCCCCCAGTTCAGCGACCCCAATTCCGAGCGTTTCGAGGTCCCCCACGAGCACGTCAGACCCTTCGAAGGCTCCGCCCCCTCCGATCCCAAATATCGCCTGGAAATCCGGGAAAATCCCTTCGGGATCCAAGTCAGCCGCAGGAGCTCCGGGAAAATCCTGTGAGTCCATTTTGGGGGATAATTTCTTATTTTTTTTTTTTTTTAATTAAATTAATTTCATTTTTTAAAATTAAATTGATTTTTTAAATTAAATTTTTTTAAAATTAAATTTATTTTAAAATTAAATTTATTTTTACATTATATTTATTTTTACATTACAATTATTTATTTTTTAAACTTAAATTTATTTAATTTTTTTTTTATTTTTTTAAATGAAATTTAGTTCTTTTTTAAACTTAAATTTATTTATTTTTTTTATTTTTTTACATTCAATTTATCTTTAAATGAAATTTAGTTATTTTTTCAACTTAAATTTATTTAATTTATCTTTAATTTTTTTACATTGAATTTATTTTTAAATTAAATTTAGTTATTTTTTAAACTTAAATTTATCTTTTTTTTACATTAAATTTATTTTTAAATTAAATTTATTTCTTAAACTTAAATTTATTTAATTTATTTTTATTTTTTACATTAAATTCATTTTAAATCAAATTGAGTTCTTTTTTAAACTTAAATTGATTTAATTTATTTTTATTTTTTGACATTAAATTTATTTTTAAATTAAATTTAGTTATTTTTTAAACTTAAATTGATTTAATTTATTTTATTTTTTTACATTAAATGTATTTTTAAATTAAATTTAGTTATTTTTTAAACTTAAATTTATTTAATTTATTTTTATTTTTAATATTAAATTTATTTCTAAATTAAATTAAATTTATTTTTTAAACTGAAATTTATTTAATTTATATTTATCTTTTTACATTAAATTTATTTTTAAATTAAATTAATTTATTTATTAAACTTAAATTTATTTATTTTTATTTTTTACATTGAATTTATTTTTAAATCAAATTTAGGTTTTTTTTAAACTTAAATTTATTTAATTTATTTTTATTTTTTAAATTAAATTTATTTTTAAATAAAATTTAGTTATTTTTCTAAACTTTAATTTATTTAATTTATTTTTATTTTTTAAACTTAAATTGTTTTTTTACATTAAATTTATTTTTAAATTAAATTATTTTCTAAACTTAAATTTATTTAACTTATTTTTAACATTAAATTTATTTTTAAATTAAATTTAGTTATTTTTTTAAACTTAAATTTAATTTATTTTTTTTTACATTGAATTTATTTTTAAATTAAATTTAGTTATTTTTTTAAATTAAATTTATTTAATTTCTTTTAATTTTTTTGTGTTTTTCCCCCCTAGTTTCGACACCACCCTGGGCCCGCTGATTTTTTCTGATCAGTTCCTGCAACTTTCGGCGCGCCTGCCCAGCCCCAACATCTACGGGTTGGGCGAGCAGGTCCACGGGCGATTCCGCCACGACCTGAACTGGAAAACCTGGCCCATCTTCAACCGCGACACCGGCCCCTCCGAGGTGGGATTTAATTTAATTTAATTTAATTTAATTTAATTTAATTTAGTTTAATTTAATGTAATTAATTTATTTTACTTTATTTTATTTTATTTTATTTTATTTTATTTTATTTTATTTTATTTTATTTTATTTTATTTTATTTTATTTTATTTTATTTTATTTTATTTTGTTTCATTTTATTTTATTTTGTTTTGTTTTATTTTATTTTATTTTATTTTATTTTATTTTATTATATTTTATTTTAATTCATTTTAATTTAATTTATTTAATTTAATTTAATTGTACTTTAGTTTATTTTTATTTTCTTTCTTTTTATTTTATTTTATTTCATATTATATTTTATTTTATTTTATTTCTTTTTATTTTATTTTATTTTGTTTCTTTTTATTTTACTTTAGTTTATTTTTATTTTATTTTATGTTTATTTAATGTTTATTTTATTCTATTTTATTTTATTTTACTTTAGTTTATTTTTATTTTGTTTCTTTTTATTTTATT
>NW_020957707.1:15746-18973 GCF_003031625.1 Empidonax traillii | reverse complement strand
TTTGGGGGATTTTGAAGGATTTTGGGGGGGAATTTGGGGGGATTTTCAGGGGTTTGGGGAATCTCAGGGATCTCAGGGATTTCACGGATTTGGGGGATTTTGGGGAATTTTGGGGGAATTTTTTGGGGGCGATTTTTGGGGAACTGGGATTTCAGTGATCTCAGGGATTTACCAGATCAGGGATTTTTGGGATCTCCGGAATTTTAAGGATCTCAGGGCTCTCCAGAATTCCGGGAATCTCTCCCATCTCTCCCTTCCCCCCTCCCCCTCCTTTACCCACCATTCCCAGTTCGTGGGGCTGCCGGCCCTTCCCGCCTACTGGACCTTGGGCTTCCAACTGAGCCGCTACGGCTACCGGAGCCTGGACGAGCTCAAGGAGGTGGTGGAGCGGAACCGCGACGTGGGGCTGCCCTGCGTGAGTCCAAATTCCACCTCTCAGGAATTTCGGGAATTTTGGGGCGATTTTCGGCAATTTCCGGCAATTTCGGGGCATTTCGAGAATTTTGGGGTGATTTGGGGCAATTTCCGGCAATTTCGGGGCAATTTCGGGTGTTTTTTGGCACTATCAGGCATTTTTGGAAATTTTAGTCAATTTCGGTAAATTTCAGGTGGTTTTGGGCAATTTCAGTCGATTTCGGGCGATTTTGATCAATTTTGGGCAATTTCAGGCAATGTCGGGGCATTTCGGGGCGATTTCGGGTGTTTTTTGGCACTATCGGGCATTTTTGGTAATTTCGGTCAATTTCGGTCAATTTCAGGGGGTTTTGGGCAATTTCAGTCGATTTCGGGCGATTTTGATCAATTTGGGGCAATTTCAGGGAATTTGGGACACTTTTGGGGCATTTCGGGGCAATTTCAGGCATTTTCGGTAATTTCGGTCAATTTCAGGGGTTTTCGGGCAATTTCAGTCGATTTCGGGCAATTTTGATCAATTTGGGGCAATTTCAGGGAATTTGGGACAATTTTGGGGCAATTTCAGGCATTTTCAGTAATTTCGGTCAATTTCAGGGGTTTTCGGGCAATTTCAGTCGATTTGGGGCAATTTTGATCAATTTCGGTCAATTTCAGGGAATTTGGGACAATTTCGGGGCATTTCGGGGCAATTTGGGGCATTTTCGGTAATTTTGGTCAATTTCAGGCAATTTCAGGTGTTTTTGGGCAATTTCAGTCGATTTCGGGCAATTTTGATCAATTTCGGGCAATTTCAGGCAATTTTGGACAATTTCGGGCAATTCCGGACATTTTGGGGCAATTTTGGGCAATTTCGGTCGATTTCAAGTGTTTTCAGTCAATATCAGTCGATTTTAGGTGTTTTCAGACAATTTCAGTCAATTTCAGGCAATTTTGATCAATTTTGATCAATTTTGGGCAATTTCGGGCAATTCTGGGCATTTTGGGGCATTTTCGGGCAATTTCAGGCAATTAAGAGGAATTCTGGTCGATTTCAAACAGCCAATATTGTGCAATTTTGGGTGTTTTCAGACAATTTCAGTCAATTTCAGTCAATTTCAGTACATTTCTGTCAATTTAGGGCAATTTTTGGCGCTTTCAGGCAATTTTGGGCAATTTCGGGCAATTTCATCATTTTTGGACAATTTCGGGCAATTTCAGTCAATTTTGGGCGTTTTTCAGCGATTTCAGACAGTTTTGGTCAATGTTTGGCAATTTCGGGCATTTTTTGGAAATTTTGGCCAATTTTGGGTGTTTTGGGACAATTTCAGGCATTTTTAGCAATTTCAGGTAACTTCAGGCATTTTGGGGCAAATTCGGTCAAGTTTAGGCATTTTGGGGAAAGTTTGGGTGTTTTCTGGCAATTTCAGGCATTTTGGGGCAATTTCAGGCAATTTTGGATCAATTTCAGCTGTTTTAGGGCGGTTTTGATCAATTTTGGGCAAATTTGGTCAATTTTGGGGCAATTTCAGTCAATTCTGGGCAATTTCAGGAAATTTCGGTCAATTTCACAAAATTTCCTGAAATTTGGGGCTTTTTTGTGCAATTTGGGGCGTTTTGGGGCAATTTCAGGCAATTTTGGATCAATTTCAAATGTTTTAGGGTGGTTTTGCTCAATTTTGGGCAAATTTGGTCAATTTTGGGGCAATTCCAGACAATTTTGTGCAATTTTGGGTATTTTGGGGTAATTTTGGGCAATTCTGGTCAATTTCAAGAAATTTCAGTCAATTTCAGGAAATTTCGGTCAATTTCACGAGATTTCCTGAAATTTGGGGCTTTTTTCGTGCAATTTGGGGCGTTTTGGGGCAATTTTTGGCAATTCTGGTCAATTTCAGGAAATTTCGGTCAATTTCAAGAAATGTCCTGAAATTTGGGCCTTTTTTTTGTGCAATTTGGGGCGTTTTGGGGCATTTTGGGGCAATTTTGGGCAATTCTGATCAATTTCAGGAAATTTCGGGAAATTTCAGGAAATTTCAGTCAATTTCACAAAATTTCCGGCTTTTTTTGTGCAATTTGGGGCATTTTGGGGTCAATTTCAAGCAATTTTGGATCAATTTCAAATTTTTTAGGGCGGTTTTGCTCAATTTTAGGCAAATTTGGTCAATTTTGAGGCAATTTCAGACAATTTTGGGCAATTTCGTGCCTTTTGTGGCAATTTCAGGCAATTCTGGTCAATTTCAGGAAATTTCAGTCAATTTCAGGAAATTTCAGTCAATTTCAAGAAATTTCCTGAAATTTGGGGCTTTTTTTGTGCAATTTGGGGCATTTTTGCTCAATTTTGGTCAATTTTGGTCAATTTTTGGTCAATTTCGGTCAATTTCGCCCCGATCTGTCCCAAAAATCCCTCATTTTTCCCAGAATTCCCCCTTTTTTTCCCCCCAGGACGTGCAATACACGGACATCGACTACATGAACGAGCGCCGCGCCTTCAGCTACGACCCCCTCAACTTCCGGGAGCTTCCGGAATTCCGGGAATACCTGCGGGGCTACGGCCAGAAATACGTCATCATCCTGGTCAGGGGGGCTTGGGACAATTTTTCCGACCTCTAAATTCGAAATTCCGGATTATTTGGTTAATTTTGGGATGTTTTTCCACCCCCAAATTCCCAATTCCGGATTATTTGGTTAATTTTGGGATGTTTTTCCACCCCCAAATTCCCAATTCCGGATTATTTGGTTAATTTTGGGATGTTTTTCCACCCCCAAATTGACAATTCCGGATTATTTAGTTAATTTTGGGATGTTTTTCCACCCCCAAATTCCCAATTCCAGATTAT
>NW_020957707.1:10271-11711 GCF_003031625.1 Empidonax traillii | reverse complement strand
ATATAAATACAAATAAAAATACAAATACACATATAAATATAAATATAGATATAGATATATATATAAATTTAAATATAAATATAAATATAAATATAAATATAAATATAAATATAAATATAAATATAAATATAAATATAAATATAAATATAAATATAAATATAAATATAAATATAAATATAAATATAAATACAAACATAATTAAAATTCCCGGCTTCTCATGCCCCAACGGAATTTCCACTCTTTATTAATGTAAATTTAACGTAAATTCCAATTTTTTCCCCCCAGGACATGAACGAGCCGTCCAATTTCGTGGCGGGTTCCACGCGGGGCTGCCGAGACAACAACTGGAACTTCCCCCCCTACACGCCCAGTAAGAGATTTTTATTATTTTCAAAATGTCATTATTTTTTAATATTATTACTATTATTTCACATTAATTTATTATTTTTTAAGTGTAAATGTAATTATAAAAAGGGGAGAAATTATTATTATTATTATTATTATTATTATTATTATTATTATAGTATTATTATTATTTCATTATTATTAATAATAATATTATTATTTTATTATTCTATTATTTTATTATTTTATTATCATTATTATTATTATTTTATTATTTTAATATCATTATTATTATTACTATTTTATTATTATCATCATTTTATTATTTATCATTATCATTATTATTATCATCATTATCAGTCTTCTTCTTCTTATTATTATTATTATTTACAACTGTGGGCAAATATGTGAATTATTTTATGGATAATAAATGTGTGGTTTCTATATTAGTCTTATTGTTCTTGTATTTATATTTATTTATTTATTTTATTTATAGATTCCGTTATATTGTCTATGCTTATATGTGTTCTACTATATTTATTTAAATTATATTTATATATAATTTATATATATATAAAATTTATAATTTATAATTTATATATATATAAAATTTATAATTTGTAATTTATATATATAAAATTTATATATTTATATATATGGTTTTTAAAATTATATTTATTACATATAACACGTATTATTATCTATATTTATTAAATTTTTATATAATATTTGTTATATTTAACACATAAATTATTGTCTCTGCATTTATTATATTTATTTCTATTGTATGGTATTCATTTAGCTATATTTGTTAAATATAATATAAATATTATATTTATATTTATATGTATATTTATATTTATATTTATATTTATATTTATATTTATATTTATATTTATATTTATATTTATATTTATATTTATATTTATATTTATACTTATATTTATATTTATATTTATACTTATATTTATATTTATATTATATTATGTAATAATATATTTTATTATAATAATATTATATTATATTGTATTATATTGTATTATATTATACTATATTATGTTATATTATATAATATTGTATTATATTTATATTATG
>NW_020957707.1:7402-9671 GCF_003031625.1 Empidonax traillii | reverse complement strand
ATATATTTATATTTATTTTTATATAATGTTATATATTAATACAATTATATTAATCATATAATATTATATATATAATATATATAATATATAATATTAAATTCTATTCTATTCTATTCTATATTATATTTTACTATATTATATTATATTATGCTATATTATATTATATTTTACTATATTATATATAAATAATTATTTATATATATAAAAAATATTATAATATATTATAAATAACCCATATAAATGTCATTTAAACCTAATTAAATATTTTATAAATATATATCTATTTCCTAAAAAACCCCTCCCACCAAATCCTGCCCGAAAAACCCCCAAAATCCCATTTTTCTCCCCCAAATCCCTCCCGTAATTCCCATTTTCCCGCCTTCCAGAGGTGGTAAATAATTTACTGTTCGGCAAAACGCTGTGCCTGGACTCGCTGCAGGCCTGGGGGCGCCACTACGACGTCCACAACCTCTACGGGTACTCCATGGCCTTGGCCACCAGACGGTAAATTAATTTAATTTAATTTAATTTATTTTAATTTAATTTAATTTAATCAATTTAATTTAATAATTTAATTTAATTAATTAAATTAAATTTAATTTAGTTTAATTTAATTTAATTTATTTTATTTTATTTAGTTTGATTTAATTTAATTTAATTTAATTTAATTGATTTCATTTAATTTAATTTGATTTAATTTTATTTAGTTCCGTTTCATTCCATTTAATTCCATTAAATTCCATTTACCTTAATTTTGCTTAATATATTTTAATTTCATGTTATTTTATTTCATATCCTTTAGCTAAGGTAGTTTTTAAAACGTAATTTGATTTAATTTAATTTTTTTAATTTAATTTATTTTGTTTAATTTAGTTTAATTTAGTTCCATTAATTTAATTTAATTTAATTTAATTTAGTTCCATTTAATTTAATTTTATTTCATATCCTTTAGCTAAAGGTAATTTTTAAAAAGTAATTTAATTTAATTTAATTTAATTTCATTAATTTAATTCAATTTAATTCAATGTACTTTAATTCCATTAATTTAATGTAATTTAATTTGCTTTAATTTATTTTTATTTTTATTTTATTTTATTCTTAATTTAATTTAATTTAATTTACTTCCATTTAACTCAATTTAATTTTATTTTATTTCATATCCTTTAGCTTAAGGTAGTTTTTAAAACGTAATTTAATTTGATTTAATTTAATTTAATTTAGTTCCATTTAATTCAATTTAATTTAATTTTATTTCATATCCTTTAGCTTAAGGTAGTTTTTAAAACGTAATTTAATTTAATTTAATTTAATTTAATTTAGTTCCATTTAATTCAATTCAATTTTATTTTATTTCATATCCTTTAGCTTAAGGTAGTTTTTAAAACATAATTTAATTTGATTTAATTTAATTTAATTTAGTTCCATTTAATTCAATTTAATTTAATTTTATTTCATATCCTTTAGCTTAAGGTAATTTTTAAAATGTAATTTAATTTAATTTAATTTAATTTAATTTAATTCCATTATTTTTATTCAATTTAATTTAATTTAATTTAATTTAATTTTAATCTAATTTTAATTTAGTTTTAATTTTATTTTATTTTAATTTAAATTTAATTTAATTTAATTTTAATTTTAATTTAATTTAATTTTATTTAACTTTAAATTAGTTAAATTTAAATTTCATTTCATTTCATTTTTTAATTTTATTTTTTAATTTAATTTAATTTTATTTTATTTTAATTTAATTTAATTTAATTAATTTAATTTAATTTAATTTAATTGAATTTGATTTCCCAGCGCCCTGGACCGCGTGTTCCCGGGCCAGCGGAGTTTCCTGCTGAGCCGCTCCACCTTCGCGGGTTCCGGTAAATTGGGGGGTCACTGGTTGGGGGACAACGCGGCCACCTGGGATCATCTACGCTGGGCCATCCCCGCCATGCTCGAGTTCGGCCTCTTCGGGATCCCCTACGTGAGGAGAAAATCAACATTTACGTTCAATTTTAGACTGATTTTTGCAATTTAATTTTAAATTTAAATTTTAAATTTTAAATTCAATTTTTAATTCAATTTTCAATTCGCTTTTAAATTTAATTTTAAATTTATTTTTAATTTAAATTTAATTTTTAAATTTGAATTTTAAATTTAATTTTAAACTAAATTTTAAATTTTAAATTCAATTTTTAATTCAATTTTCAATTTGCTTTTAAATTTAATTTTAAATTTATTTTTAATTTAAATTTAATTTTTAAATTTGAATTTTAAATTT
>NW_020957707.1:2219-6109 GCF_003031625.1 Empidonax traillii | reverse complement strand
AATGTAAAATAAAAATTAAATTACCATAAAAAATAAATTAACATAAAAATTAAATTACTCAAAAGTTTATTTAAAATAAATTAAATGAAATTGAAATGACCCAAAATTGCACTACAATAAAAATAAATTAAATTACCATTGAAATTACATTGAATTACACTAAAATAAAAATAAATTACCATTGAAATTACCATGAATTCCATTGAGTTTAAATTAAACTAATTTAAAATAAAAATTAAATTAATTTATTTAATCAATTAAAATTAAAATTAAAATTAATTAAAATTGAAGTAAATTAAAAAATTAAATTAATTAATTAAAATTAAATTAACAGAAAAGTAAAATTAACATAAAAATTAAATTAACAGAAAAATTAAATTGACAGAAAAATTAAATTGACAGAAAAATGAAATTAACATAAAAATTAAAATTAATTATAATTGAAATAAATAAAAAAATTAAATTAATTAATTAAAATTAAATTAACATAAAAGTAAAATTAACATAAAAATTAAATTAACAGAAAAATTAAATTAACAGAAAAATTAAAATTAATTATAATTGAAATAAATTAAAAAATTAAATAATTAATTAAAATTAAATTAACAGAAAAGTAAAATTAACATAAAAATTAAATTAACAGAAAAATTAAATTAACAGAAAATATAAATTACACAGAAGTTTATTTTTAAAAAAGTGAAATTAAATGACATTAACATTAAAATAAATGAAATAAAATTATATTAAATAGAGTAAATTAAACTAAAATTTCCCCCCTCAGATCGGGGCCGACATTTGCGGCTTCGCCGAGGACACGACGGAGGAGCTTTGTCGTCGTTGGATGCAGGTCGGGGCCTTTTATCCCTTCTCCAGGAACCACAACGTCATCAACGCCATGGTGAGAGGGAGAAAAATTCAAATTAAATTAAATTAAAATTAAAATTAAAATTAAATTAAATTAAATTAAATTAAATTTTAAATTAAATAAATTAAATTAAATTAAATTAAATTAAATTAAATTAAAAATTAAAAATTAAATCAAATTTTAAATTAAATCAAATTTTAAATTAAATTAAATTAAATTAAATTAAAAATTAAATCAAATTTTAAAATAAATCAAATTTTATAATAAATCAAATTTTAAAATAAACTAAATTAAAAAAGAAATCAAATTTTAAAATCAAGTCAACGAACCCGAATTTTAAATTCTACTCAATAGAATTTTAAATTCAATTAAATAGAATTTTCAATTCAATTAAATTATTTACTTATCAATTGAATTAATTAATTAATTTTTTAAGTTACATTAAATTCATCTAAATAAATCGAATTTTCAATTCAATTCAATTCAATTTATTTTTTAAAAATGAAATGAAATTCATCTAAATTAAACTAGATTTTAAATAAAATGAAATTACATTACATTACATTTTAAATTTTTATTAAATTAGTTTTTAAAAATGAAATTAAATTTATCTAAATTAAATTAAATTTTGAATAAAATGAAATTACATTACGTTACATTTAAAATTTTCACTAAATTAATTTTTAAAAATGAAATTAAATTAATCTAAATTAAATTAAATTTTGAATAAAATGAAATTACATTACGTTGCATTTTATATTTTTACTAAATTAATTTTTTAAAATTAAATTAAATTCATCTAAATTCAATTAAATTTTAAATAAAATTAAATTAAAAAATTAAATTAAATTTATTTTGTAAAATCGAATTAAATTAATTTAAATTACATTAAATTTTAAATTACATTACATATTAAATTAAATTACACTAAAATTAATTTTTTAATTTAAATTAAATTCCTCTAAATTCGATTAAATTTTAAAGAAAACGAAATGGAATTACATTCCAGTAAATTACATTTTCAATTCCATTAAATTCAATTTATTTTTTAAAAATGACATGAAATTCATCGAAATTAAACTAGATTTTAAATAAAATGAAATTAACTTACATTACATTACATTTTAAATTTTTATTAAATTAATTTTTAAAAATGAAATTAAATTCATCTAAATTCAATTAAATTTTAAATAAAATTACATTTTAAAAAATTAAATTTATTTTGTAAAATCGAATAAATTAATCTAAATTACATTGAATTTTAAATTACATTACTTATTAAATAAAGTTACACTAAAATTAATTTTTTTAATTTAAATTAAATTCATCTAAATTCAATTAAATTTTAAAGAAAACTAAATGAAATTACATTCCAGTAAATTACATTTTTAATTCAGTTCAATTCAATTTATTTTTTAAAAATGAAATGAGATTCATCTAAATGAAACTAAATTTTAAATAAAATGAAATTAACTTACGTTACATTTTAAATTTTTATTAAATTAATTTTTAATAATTACATTAAATCCATCTAAAATTAAGTTTTAAATAAAATTATGTTTAAAAAATTAAATTAAATTTATTTTTTAAAATGAAATGAAATAATCTAAATTAAATTAAATTTTAAATTACATTACATTAGATATTAAAATAAATTACACTAAAATTATTTCTTTTAAATGAAATAAATTCATCTAAATTCGATTAAATTTTAAAGAAAACGAAATGAAATTACATTTCAGTAAATTACATTTTCCATTCCATTCAATTCAATTCATTCTTTAAAAATTAAATGAGATTCAACTTTTAAATTTCAAAAATAAACCTAAAGAAAAAAAAATTAAAAATCATTTAAAATAAAATTCAAATTCAAACGGAAATGTCGACCCTTTCCAGCCCCAGGACCCGGCGTTTTTCGGCGCCGACTCGTTGCTGGTCAAGTCCTCCGTCCGCTACCTCAGCATCCGCTACCAACTCCTCCCCTACCTCTACTCGCTCTTCTACCGCGCCCACACCCGCGGCGACACCGTGGTCAGGCCGCTCCTCCACGAGTGAGTCCGGCTCTGGGAGATGGGGTTGGGATGCTGGGATGGGATTGGGGGCGGGGGGGTGGGATTGGGTTGGGTCAGAGTATGGAGCTTGGGTTGGGTTTTGGATCTGGATCAGAGTCTTGAGCTTGGGTTGGGTCTTGGATCTGGATCAGAGTGTTGAGGTTGGGTTGGGTCTTGGTCTGGATGTGGATCAAAGCCTTGAGCTTGGGTTGGGTTGGGTCTTGGTCTCAACCTTGGGGTTGGGTTGGGTCTTGGTCTAGACCTGAGGTTGGGTTGGGTCTTGGTCTGGATCAAAACCTTGAGCTTGGCTTGGGTCTTCGTCTTGGTCTCAACCTTGAGCTTGGGTTGGGTCTTGGACTTGGATCAAAGTCTTGAGGTTGAGTAGGGGCTTGGGCTGGATCAGAGTCTTGAGCTTGGGTTGGGTCTTCGTCTTGGTCTCAACCTTGAGCTTGGGTTGGGTTTGGTCTGGATCAAAATCTTGAGCTTGGGTTGGGTCTTGGTTTGGATCAGAGTCTTGAGCTTGGGTTGGGTCTTGGTCTTGACCTGGATCAGAATTTTGAGGTTGAGTTGGGTCTTGGTCTTGGTCTAAACCTTGAGCTTGGGTTGGATCTTGGTCTTGGTCTAAACCTTGAGCTTGGGTTGGATCTTGGTCTTGGTCTAAACCTTGAGCTTGGTTTTGCTCTTGACCTGAATCTCCACCTTGAGGTTGGGTTGGATCTTGGTTGTGGATCAAAGTCTTGAGCTTGGGTTGGGTCTTCGTCTTGGTCTCAACCTTGAGCTTGGGTTGGGTCTTCGACTTGGATCAAAGTCTTGAGGTTGAGTAGGGTCTTGGTCTGGATCAGAGTCTTGAGCTTGGGTTGGGTCTTGGACCTGGATCAGAGTCTTGAGCTTGGGTTGGGTCTTGGCCTTGATCAGTGTTGAGGTTGGGTTGGGTCTTGGCCTTGATCTCAACCTTGAGCTTGGGTTGGGTCTTG
>NW_020957707.1:0-1802 GCF_003031625.1 Empidonax traillii | reverse complement strand
TCTTGAGGTTGAGTAGGGTCTTGGTCTGGATCAGAGTCTTGAGCTTGGGTTGGGTCTTGGACCTGGATCAGAGTCTTGAGCTTGGGTTGGGTCTTGGCCTTGATCAGTGTTGAGGTTGGGTTGGGTCTTGGCCTTGATCTCAACCTTGAGCTTGGGTTGGGTCTTGGTCTGGATCAGAGTCTTGAGCTTGGGTTGGGTCTTGGTCTGGATCAAAACCTTGAGCTTGGGTTGGGTCTTGGACTGGATCAAAACCTTGAGCTTGGGTTGGGTCTTGGGCTTGGTCTCAACCTTGAGCTTGGGTTGGGTCTTGGACCTTGATCAGAGTCTTGAGCTTGGGTTGGGTCTTCGTCTTGATCTCAACCTTGAGCTTGGGTTGGGTCTTGGTCTGGATCAGAATCTTGAGGTTGGGTTCGGTCTTGGACCTGGATCAGAGTCTTGGGGTTGGGTTGGGTCTTGGTCTAGACCTGAGGTTGGGTTGGGTCTTGGCCTGGATCAAAGTCTTGAGCTTGGGTTGGGTCTTGGTCTAAACCTTGAGCTTGGTTTTGCTCTTGACCTGAATCTCCACCTTGAGGTTGGGTTGGGTCTTGGACCTGGATCAGAGTCTTGAGCCTGAGTTGGGTCTTGGACTTAGATCAGAGTCTTGAGCTTGGGTTGGGTCTTGGCCTGGATCAGAGTCTTGAGCTTGGGTTGGGTCTTGGACTTGGATCAAAATCTTGAGCTTGGGTTGGGTCTTCGTCTTGGTCTCAACCTTGAGCTTGGGTTGGGTCTTGGAGTTGGATCAAAGTCTTGAGGTTGAGTTGGGTCTTGGCCTGGATCAAAACCTTGAGCTTGGGTTGGGTCTTGGTCTGGATCAAAACCTTGAGCTTGGGTTGGGTCTTGGTCTTCATCTCCACCTTGAGGTTGGGTTGGGTCTTGGCCAGAATCTCACCCTTGAGCTTGAGTAGGGTCTTGGCCTGGATCAGAGTCTTGAGCTTGGGTTGGGTCTTGGCCTTGATCAGTGTTGAGCTTGGGTTGGGTCTTGGCCTTGATCTCAACCTTGAGCTTGGGTTGGGTCTTGGTCTGGATCAAAATCTTGAGCTTGGCTTGGGTCTTCGTCTTGGTCTCAACCTTGAGTTTGGGTTGGGTCTTCGACTTGGATCAAAGTCTTGAGGTTGAGTAGGGTCTTGGTCTGGATCAAAACCTTGAGCTTGGGTTGGGTCTTGGGCTGGATCAGAGTCTTGAGCTTGGGTTGGGTCTTGGGCTGGATCAGAGTCTTGAGCTTGGGTTGGGTCTTGGCCTTGATCAGTGTTGAGCTTGGGTTGGGTCTTGGCCTTGATCTCAACCTTGAGCTTGGGTTGGGTCTTGGTCTGGATCAGAGTCTTGAGCTTGGGTTGGGTCTTGGCCTGGACCTGGATCAAAGCCCTGAGCTTGGTTTTGCTCTTGGTCTTCATCTCAACCTTGAGCTTGGCATTTCTCTTGGCCTGAATCTCAACCCTGAGCTTGGGTTGGGTCTTGGTCTGGATCAGTGTTGAGCTTGGGTTGGGTCTTGGTCTTGATCGCAACCCTGAGCTTGGGTTGGGTCTTGGTCTGGATCAGTGTTGAGCTTGGGTTGGGTCTTGGTCTTGATCTCAACCTTGAGCTTGGGTTGGGTATTGGTCTGGATCAAAACCTTGAGCTTGGGTTGGGTCTTGGTCTTGGTCTGGATCAGAGCCTTGAGGTTGGGTTGGGTCTTGGCCTGGATCAGAATCTTGAGCTTGGGTTGGGTCTTGGATGTGGATCAGAGTCTTGAGGTTGGGTTGGGTCTTGGTCTTCATCTCAACCTT
>NW_020957706.1:14072-22767 GCF_003031625.1 Empidonax traillii | reverse complement strand
CCCCCCCCCCCCCCCCAGCTTGGTCTGACCCCCTGCCCCCCCTCGGCACAGGCTGCGGGGTCCGGGAGGGCGCCCAGAGGAGGTGCCCCAAGTGCCACGGCTCGGGGATGGAGGTTCGCATCCACCAGCTGGGGCCCAGCATGATCCAGCAGATCCAGACCGTGTGTTCCCAGTGCCAGGGCCAGGGCGAGTGGATCCGCCCCCGGGACTGCTGCCTCACCTGCAACGGCCGCAAGGTCGTGCGGGAGAAGAAGATCCTCAGCGTGCACCTGGATAAAGGTGAGAGGGGTCACGTGTGGGGTGTGGGGTCACCCCAGAACTGCCCCCCTGTGCCTTGACCCGCCTCTCGTGCTCCCCTACAGGGATGAAGGACGGGCAGAAAATCACCTTCCACGAGGAGGGGGACCAGGTGCCCGGCTTGGAGCCCGGGGACATCATCATCGTCCTGGACCAGAAGGAACACCCCGTTTTCCGGCGCAGCGGCGACGACCTGATCGTCAGGAGGGAGATCAGCCTGGCAGACGCCCTGTGCGGGTGCCGGCAGGTGATCCGTACCCTGGACAACCGCACCCTGCTCGTCTCCTCCCCGCCAGGTGAGGGAGGGGGGCTCGGGAGAGCTTGGTGGGGGGGTGGGCACAGGAGCTGCCAGCGCAGCAGGATGACCCTCAGCTCTGCCACAGGTGATGTGATCCGGCCCGGCGACCTGAAGTGCATCCCCAACGAGGGGATGCCCGTCTACAGGAGCCCCTTTCAGAAGGGAAAGCTCATCCTGCAGTTCGAGGTGAGCTGGAAGGCGGGGGTGGGGGGGGAGATTTGGCATCTCCTAACATTTGGGCTTTCCTTGCATGGCCGCCCCAACGCCTCACACCCCCTGTCTGCTGTCCCCAGGTGAAGTTCCCCGAGCCGGGCTGGCTCCCTGCTGACCGCCTGCGCCAGCTCCAGGCCTTCTTCCCGCCGCAGGAGGAGGTGATGGCCACGGAGGACACGGAGGAGGTGGAGCTCAGCGACTACACGGCGCACGGCGGGCCCGGCCGGCGACCCTACACCGGCGAGGCCTACCACGAGGACGACTTCGAGGATGGCATGCGCCAGCACGTCCAGTGCCAGACCTCATAGCCCGCAGGGGGGGGCCGGAGCCCCCCCGGGCGCAGCCGGGGCAGGGGAGGGGACTCACGGAGCCGCCACGTTCAGGGATGTACATAGGTCGCCTTTCCGACAGCACTTCACCTCCCTCGGCCCCCCCTGCACCGGGAGCCGGGGCAGGAGCCCCCCCGACCCTGCCAGGGTGAGGCCCCCCTGCCCTGCCCTGCCCTCCCCTCAGCCCTGGGGTGTGGGCTGGGGAGTTTGAGGCTGGATCCAGCAGCCCCGTGGGTGGGGGGGGGCCTTGGGGCTGCAGGCACATCCCACGCTGCAAAAGGTCAGCCCTGGCCTGGGGAGGTGGAGGAGGAGGAGGATGGGGGGGGTGCCCCTTGCCTCAGTTTCCCCATCTGCTCCAGTGGGGCCAAGCTTATGCTGGAGCTGGTGTGGGGAGGAGGGGAACTGCCCAGCACCCCCCCGAGCCCCCCCTCGGGGTCCCTGCCACTGCCCCATGGCCCCAGCCAGCCCCACACCGTGGAGGGGTTGCTGCTCGGGCTCCCCCCAGCCCCTTGCTTTGCCCGTTTCTTTTCTTGCTGGAGCCTGGCTCAGGCCCTGGGGCGCAGAGGGGGTGGCTCTTTTCTCTTTGCACATGACAGGAGGGGGTGGTGGGGACCCGTCCCTTCCCTTTAATTTATTTTTGAAAGAATTTTAAAAGTTTTTCCTTTTTTTTTTTTTTTTTTTTTTTTTTTTTTTTTTTTTTTTTTTTTTTTTTTTTTTGTGTTGGGGGGGGTTGGGTGGGTGACTTTGTACTTAGCATTAAACGCGAATCCCAGCTCGGCGTGTGGGGCTGTGTGTGGGGCAGCGGGAGCCCGGGGGTGGTGACTGTGCCCTGCTTTGATCTTGGGTGTGCCTCAGTTTCCCCATCCTTACACAACAGGGTGGTTCCCTGTCCTGCCCCACCCCCGGGGGCTGCTCCGGGCTCCTCCTGCCCCGGGGAGGGGTTTGCCCTCCTTCCTGTCCCGCCCCCCTTCACCGAGCCTGCACCTCCACCCTCTCCCCGCCCCAAGCCCCTTTATCCGCTGTCCCAAAACATTCCTGTGCCTTTACATCCCCCCCAGCTCCTCATCCTGACCTGTCACCGCCCCCAGAGCCCCTTCTTCCATCCCCAGGCCCCCCACCCCTTTGTTATCCCCGCAGACCCTCTGCATCACCTCAGCATCCCTGCAGCCCCCACGATGGATTCAAACACCCCCCAACCCCCCCAAATTGACTCAGCCCCAAAAAAACCCCACTGGGGGCCAAGGTGCACCCCCCCATCCTCCTCCACGTGGAGCTGCCGAGAGTCCCCATCTCAATGGAACAGGGGCAAAGCCCCCCAGCCCCCTGCCCAGGGTATCCATGACCAGGATTGCCTGGGGGGGGTGCTGGGGCTGGAGACTCCCCCTCCCCTCAACCGCTGGAGCCCAGGAAAGCTCCGGCGCCAGATGCAGCTGGAGGGGGAGAGGAGGAGGAGGAGGAGGAGGCGAGAACAATGCTGGCCGGCCGCCAGCCGAGGGGAGCGGGGCGGGGGGCTCCTGCACAGCCCCCAACCCCGGCGGGAGCAGGGAGGGGGTGAACCCGCATAGGAGGTGATTGTCCCCCCACTCCTGGAGCTGCCTGTCCCCCTCCGCCCCCCACACCTCCCTGAGCGGTGTCAGCGTCCCGAGCTGCCCCGAGCCCTGGGGACACGCCAGGGGGATGAACTGAGAGACGGGGACACCCTCGAGGGGCAGGGTCACCTCCTGCCAGGCCGAGTGCGAGGCGCTGCCCCCCCCCCCTCAGGGACAGGGGGCCCTCCGTGCCATGTGCCAGAGCCCACCCCAGCGTGTGGCCTGGTGGCTGCAACGACCCAGCCCTGCCCGGCGTGGGGCCCTCAAATTTCCCCCAAGTGACATTGATATCCTCATCACCCACCCAGAGACCCCCCTCTCCAGGAGAGGGGGGGCTGAGGGGTCAAGACCCCCCCCAAACCTGGCACCTCCCTGTGCCCGGGTCATCAGGGTGGGTACCTAGTGAGGGGGAAGGGGGGGCTGGCACACAGCTGGGACCCCTCGGGACCATCCAGGGTGCGCTCCGACCTGGGCAGCAGCCAGCCCAGAGGATGTGGGGATGGTTGGGGGGTGACACCGGCTGCGGGGAGGGGCATAGCCTGGCTGGGGGTCACTCTCTGCCCCTGGGGGGGGATGTGGTGGGATGTGCTGTTCCTCCTCAGCTGAGCCCCCCTCCTCCACCCCCACCCTCCAGCATCCCGGCCCAGAGGAGGGGGGTGTCCCCCCCAAACCTGCCCGACAAGTCCTGTCCCCCTGCCCGGGCAGGGAGGGGCAGGAGCCAGCGCATCCCCCCGTCCCGCTTCGGGCGGATCGAAGCCCCCCCTCCGCTCCCTCTCGAGGGCTCCGAGTGCTCCCCCACAGCCAGCCCAGCCTCTGCTGCCAGAGAACGCATGGAAAAATTGCGGGGTGAGGGGCCAGGGCCCCCCAGGGTCGGGCATTCATTCCCCGAGCATAGAGCGGGGAGGGGGCCGGGCCCCGCTTTGTCTGCCGAGATGAAAGGCGAGGGGCCAGCCCGGCCCCCTCCCCAGCCCGGGGGGGCAGCGGGGCCGCCCGGGGGCCACCGGGGTCACAGGGGAGGATTAGTGCCGGATTAGAGGCGCCGGGGGCACCGACACCACCCACGCGGTGCCATGGGAGGGAGGAGGCCACAGCCCCCAGAGCAGTTTTGGGGTCACTCGCGGGCCCCTCCATCCCGGCCCCCAGCCCAGCCTCGCTCGGAGCAAACTGCTTTTGTTTCGGGAGCAGCCGCCAAACAACTCCCCCCACCCTCCCCGAGCCTCGGCCGTGCTGCGGGGAGGGGGCACCTCCATCCACTGCACCCCCCCAGCACCCGGGAGCAGGATGGGACCCCCAGGCCGCTTTGGGGGGGAGCGCAGGCAGAAAGAGACCCCTCCCCATCCAGACGTGCCGCCCCAGCTCTCGGGGTCCCAGAGCCCCACCCCCGCTCCCCCCAGCCGGAGGCAAACCGGAGCCGTCCCCAGGGCAGAGGGGGAAAGCGGATATTCCTCCAACCGGGGGGAAGCCGTCGGAGCCGGCTGGTTTCCATTACCGGCTGCTCCTGCCCGGCCGTGGCTTTCCCGGGGGTCTCCGGGGGGAGCAGCGGCCGGTAGGATGGAGGTTGGGGGGTAGGGGGGCGAGTCCTGCGCCCACCCCCAGGGACAGCGCGGGGACAGTCGGGAGAGCCGGGACGCGGCCCTGGCAGCACTTTGGGAATGGCGGCGGGGGCGATGGGCGCCTGCCAAGTGTCCACCTGGAGATACTAGAGCCTTCCTCCCCCCTCTCCTCCTGCTCCTCCTCCTCCCCAGGGAAGCTGTAATTCCACCCTTCCCGCTGCTGGACGCGCTCCCGGGGGGTGCAGCATCACACCCGGGGCACGGGGGGTGAAGCCAATCCCTAGTCCTGGCACCTTCCCCTGCGTTCACCCCCTCAGGGCCCCCCCATCACGCCAAAGGCTCAGCGGGACCCCGGTGCTGATGGGGGAAGCGGGGCAGTGCCCCCCACCTTCCCCACAGCGCTTCGGGGGCTGCCCTGGCTGAGGGGCCCTGGCAGGGCATGGGAGGGGCTGCACCTCAAACCCCCCCAGGGAAGGGCCCCCCCTGCACCCCGACCCTCCCTGCACTGCCCCATCTTAGCCCCCAGGGCAGAAGCAAGACGAGCCCCCCCCCATCCCGGGGTAATTAATGCCACCCCACGCAGGGCAATTAGGAGAATGCCCGGGAAACCCCTGGAGACGCATCCCGGAGGGCAGCGCCCACCCTGGCTCCTCCGGGGTCTCTCCTGTCCCCCCCCACCTCGTGCTGGTGCTGAGGCAGAGTCCAACACGCCATCCCCACGCTGTCCCACCGTCACCCCACGGTCACCACCCGCTTCCCACGCCAGGATGTGCCAACCCGGCCGCCGCCTTCGCCCCCGGCCCCTTGCGCAACGGCCGGGGAGCGGATCCAGGGTGTGGGATCCGGGATGTGGGATCTGGGGTGCAGGATCCAGGGTGTGGGATCCGAGGTGTGGGATCTGGGGTGCAGGATCCAGGGTGTGGGATCCGAGGTGTGGGATTCGGGGTGCAGGATCCAGGGTGTGGGATCCGAGGTGTGGGATCTGGGGTGCAGGATCCAGGGTGTGGGATCCGGGATGTGGGATCTGGGGTGCAGGATCCAGAGCGTGGGACCTGGGATGTGGGATCTGGAGTGAAGGATCCAGGGTGTGGGATTCAGGGTGCAGGATCCAAGGTGTGGGATCTGGGATGTGAGATCCAGGGTGTGGGATCCAGTGTAGGATCTGGCATGTGTGATTTGGGGGGCAGGATCTTGGGTGGAGAATCCAGGGTATGGGATCCGGGGTGCAGGTTCCAGAGTGTAGGATCTGAGGTGCAGGATCTGGGGTGTGGGATCCGTGCATGTGCCAGCAGGGCCGGGGACAGGGACACCACAGGGGGGTCGTAAGACTTTTATTGAGAAGGGAGGGAGGTGACGCCGGGGGGGTTTTGGACCCGGGGGGGGCTCGGACCTGGCACTGCCCCAACTGGGGGGGTTTGGTGTTCCCGTCTGGTACCATATTCACAAATAAATACTGGGGAGGGGGCGCGGGGCAGGGCTGGGGGCTGCGGGAACCAACAGCAACCCGAACCCGAAGCAGTTCAAAGCAGCCCAAAGGCCAGGGAGGGGCCGCATTTACCCCCCGCCGTGCCCCGGCACCTCGCCAGGCTCCGGGCGCTCCGGCCGCTGCAGAGCGGGGCCAGAACAGGAGATTCTCCTGCTCCCGGAGAGCCCCCGCCCTGTGGAGGGGGGAGGAAAGCCGTGTGTGTCCCTCCAAAAAACGGGGTTGGGCTGAGGTTCCCCCTCCCAGTGGGTGGGGGGGTGAGTGGAGGGGACTGAAGGGACACGGGGGGGTAGGGGACAGAGGGGCTGGGTGGGGGCGGGGTGGGGGGGATTAGCAGAGCAGGGCGGGGGTCACTCCCGAACGTAGACCCTGGTGCAGACAACGTCGTCAGCCGTCATGGTCTGCAAGGAGAAGTAGGGTCACGGCACGGCCCCCTCTCCATCCCATCCCATCCCATCCCATCCCATCCCATCCCATCCCATCCCATCCCATCCCATCCCATCCCATCGGAGTTTCCCAGCCTGCACTGGGGCAGCGCTGTCCCCGGTCCCTCCCCTCCCTCTCCCCCCTCACCAGGATGAGCTCCCCGTCGTTGGTCATCTCCCGGGACCAGCCCGTCTTGGGCCCGTCGCCCTTGAGCAGCCGCTGCTCACACACCATCTTGTTCTCGCTCTCCCACCTGGCCAAGCTCTGCAGGGGGGGGGGAGAGGGCAACATTTGGAGAGGGGAGGGGGCACCCAGCAGGACACCCCTCCCAAATGCACCAGAGCATCTGTCACTGCCCCTGAGAGATGGACAGGGCCGTTTGCCCCTGCACCAGATGGGCGTGCGGGCTCATCTGTCACCTGGGGAGGGATGTGGGGAGGGAAGAGGGGGTGGGGGGCACGGGGAGAGGGTGGGGACACGGGGAGAGTGGGAGCAGGCACTGCGTTCACCGTGTGGGCAAAAACACCCGTGTGCACAAACGCGTGCGTGCACATCCACGGGCACACACCCACGCGTGAGGGCTCCTGCCCTGGTGCCTGTGTGTGCACCCGTGTGCCAGCTGTGCACACGCACCTCGTGAGGGCTCCTGCCCCTCTCCCCCGCGTGAAACCTGCGAGCACAAATACACACGGAGGTGCACGCGCGCACACGCGTGTGGGCACGCACCAGAGCTCACGTGACACGCGTGTGTGTGTGCCTGCAGGCACGACTGTGCACGCACACTTACATGCTTGCACACGTGTGCACACACATGAAACCGTGTGCGTGCTCTGTGGCGAGCGCAGCTGCTCCCCCGGGTGCACAAGCACACGCGCGCCCACGCGAAAACACGCGTGTGCCGGCGCCCACCTTGCAGGGCCGCCCGTCCACCGTCTGCTCCTCGAACTCCTCGCCCACCCTGAAGCGGATCTCGGTGGTGCGCACGGGGGTCGAGGTGCGGATGTAGAAGCTCTCGCCGTCCTGCCGGATCTCCACCGCCGGCTTGGCCGCCGCCGCCACCGCGATCTTCCGCAGCATCATGTTCACGCCTGGCCGAGGGGGACGGTGGCATCGAGCTCCCTCCCTTCCCCTCCCGCAGCGTCCCCCCGGCGAGCTGCCCCTGCCCCAAACCGGGGCGGTTCGGGGCCCTCGGGGCGACGCGACCCCCTCCCCTCCCCCAAAACCCGCGGTGAGAACGGGGAGGGGTCGCGGCGGCAGCCCCCGCGCTTGGCAGCGACACCTCTCAGGGCACCCCGAGCGCTGCAGGTGGCTCAAGGCGACCCACGGAGGGGGGGACGGGCGAGTTTACCCCCCCCCCGGCCACATCTGGGCCACATCTGGCTCTCGTTACCTGGTGGAGGCGGGGTGGGGGTGATCCCGGGGTTGGCGCCGGATGCGCCCGGGGGAAAGCACGGGGGGTGACGGGGGCGAGGGCTCACCCAGCGCGGGGTGACGGCGGGGACAAGGGCCCCGGTCCAAGCGCTGCGCCTGGTGACCCGCGTGACCCCCCCCGAGGGGTCCCACGTCCCCCCCCCCCTCGCCAACCGCGGGGCAGCTGGGGCTTTGTCCCCGCTCCAAAGGCGGCTCATCCATCATGTCCTGGAGCCCCCGCCTGTCACGGGGGGAGCTGCTCTTTGGGGACATTGTTCCCGTGTCACCCTCCGGGTGGGCACCGGCCACACCCCCTGCGCCCCCCGAGAGGGTCCCCGCACAGAAGGGGCTCACCCCCCGGCCCAGGGACGGGGGGGGGACACATGGAGGGTCCCAGCTCCCCGGTGGGGACGCGGGGGGGATGTGGGTGCTCAGGGGGGCTCCGGGAGCCGAACCCCCACGCAGTGGGGAGGGACACGTCCCTGAGGGGTCCCCACGGACACCCCCAGGTCCATTCCCTCCCCCCCGAGGCCTCATTCACACCAGGGGGTGCCCAAAACCACGCGTGGGCAGACACAGCCCTACACATGATGCCCACGAGGGGGGAGGAAAAGGAAAAACACCCCCCAAAGGGAGCAAAAACGAGGAGAGGGAGCATGATGCAGCCAGCCTGGGGGGATGATAACCCCCCCCAGCCCCTCTGCCAGGGGTGTCTGGGGGTACCAGCCGGGGGGGCAAAGGGCAGGAGCCCCCCGATCCCGCCGTGGGAAAGGAAGAGGGCTCAGGGAGGGGCGGGGGGGGGGATGGAGGATTTATTTTCCTGCTGAGGTTTCCCCGAGCCGGTTCCAGCAGCGGGGCCGGAGGGGGAGGGAGAAGGGGCGACGGGGGAGCGGGAGTGAAACCCAAGAAAGTGATAATTATCCTGAAATATTCGTTACGTATCCCCTAACCTGGAAAATATTCTGCTCCGGCAGCTCTCCGGCTGGCGAGGAGCGGGTCAGGCGGAGGGGAGCAGTGCAGGGGCTGCATCTGATCCTGCCCAAATCCCCGGGGACCCCCAGAGCCTGTGCCCCCAACTCAGTTCCACCCCCTGCGAT
>NW_020957706.1:6541-9431 GCF_003031625.1 Empidonax traillii | reverse complement strand
ACAGGGGATGGGGGGGGGGGGGCTCCAATGTGTGGGGTCGGGGAGTGAAGCCTGAGTGAGGGCAGGTCGCCCGTCGCCTCCACCCCAAGTCCCTGCAAATGCATCCCAGCTGGCGGGACATCCCCCCTCTCCTCCTCCTCCTCCGCCCCTCCGGCCACGGCCACGGCCGCTGCGGAAATGAAACACAGCTGGACGGCGCGACCGAGTCCGGCCCCGGCCCCGTGGCCGCCGGGACCCCCGGCTGTGGGGCGGGAGGGAGCCCACGTGCCCCAAGGCCTCTGCCTGTGCATCCACAGCAGGACCCTGCCCTGACCCAGGACCCTGAGCCAGCCCCAGCCCAAGACCCTTCCTCATTTCCAGGACTCTGATCCAGCCTCTGCCCAGCCCAGGACCTTTCCTCAGTCCCAGGACCCTGATCCAGCCCCAAAAACCCAGTCCAGGACCTTTCCTCAGTCCCAGGACCCTGATTCAGCCCCTATCCAGCCCAGGACCTTCCCTCAGTCCCAGGACCCTGAGCCAGCCCCAGAACTTGCCCTGGCCCAGGACCCTGCCTGAGTCCCAAGATCCAGCCCCGGGACTCTTCCTCAGCTCTGAGACATTTCCCTGGCACTGGACCTTGCCTCAGATCCTGTCCCAGCCCTAGGACCCTTCCTCAGCCCTTGCCCTTACTCTGGCCCCAGGACTCTTCACCAGCCCCAAACCCTTCCCAGCCCCAGGACTCTTCCTCAGCTCTGGGACCCTGCTCCTGCCCCCGCCTTGGCCCCATCCCCATCCGGAGAGAGCCCAGGGTGGGATGTAAGCAAAGCCCCCAGGACTCCGAGCCGCATCCAGCGCCCGCCGAGGGCTGGGGGCCCGCCCGGCTGCTTCTCATTTCCAGGGCAATAAACCCCTTTAACGACCGGCCATTTATAACCGCTGTAAAGCCCCTAATGACCGCCAAACCCTGCCCAGACACAAAGGTTCCCGCCTGCTCCTCCCGCGCTCCCACCTTCCTTTGGATTTTGGGGCTCTGACAGCTTTCCCACCCCCACCCGGGCCGTGGGGACCGGTGTGCAAAGGCAGAGGCGGGAGGGAAGAACCCCCCTAAAACCCCGCAAACTCCCGCCCCGTGGGATGCTCGGGCGTCCGCTCTCCGGCACCGCGGGGGGGTGGGGACCCAAATCTGCGTGTTTAACCCCAAATAAAGGTGGAAGGCCTCGCCACCGCGGCGCTCTGCCCCCCAAGACACCCCTCCCGTCGGGCTCTGCCGCCCCGAGCCAAGCGGAGCCACGTAAACACGAGGAAAGGCTGGAAAAAGTGACGCGCGTCGGGGGCTCGGGGCCGCGTCCAGCCCGCCGCGGGTGGGGGGATCCCCGCGGGCTCGGCCCCGCTCTCGGGGCTGCCGCGGCCCCTCCGCAACAACCAGCACCGCAGACCCGCCGGCGGTTCAACCACAAAAGGGGTTGGGGGTCCCCAGAGCAGGGGAAGGGGCCAGCTCGTCCCTGGCGTGAGGAGGAGGAGGAAGAGCCAGCGGGACGCAGATGTCGGCGGGTGGCGGGTGACGGCAGCAGCCCCGGAGCCCGCTGAGGGACCCCCCCCCACACCCCACGCTCCCGCCCACCGAGGCCGGGGGGCTCCTCCCCACGCCCCGCCGCCGAAGGAAAGAGCTCGTTAATCATTTCTCTTTTAATTGGGACCTTGCGCATAAACCTTTCAGTTCAAAGCAGCCCCGCGCGGGGTAGGGCGCGCCGAGGGCACGGCCAGCAGCCGGTACCGGGGCCGTCCCGTCCCCGGGGCAGCACGGGGGGCTCGGAAAGGTGGATGGGGAGACGTTGCTCCCCCCGCCCGGGCTGGTCCCGGCCCCTTTCGCAATGAAGATGGCACAGAACCACCGTCGGGAGCAGCTCCTGCAGCGGAGCGGAGACTTCCCGGCGGGATCCCAGTCCCACCCACTCCCACGCCTCCTTCCTCGTGCTGGCAGAGGTAGTTTTGAGGACGGGAAGGAGCCTGCTCCGTTCCCAAATCCCCCAGGGAGGGGGGCTGCCCCAGATCGGGACCCCCCCGCAGCTCCCCGAGCTGTTCCAAGGGTGCAGGACCCAAGCCCACCCTCTGGGAAGGCACCAGCCCAGGCTCTCCCCACGTCCCTGGGGAGGAGGGGGCACAACAGCAGAGGCACAAGGCACGATGGGGTGGCTCAGGGATGAGGGACATCACTCCTGGCTCTGGGACATCCACAGATGGGGCAGCTCCTCAGCACTCACGGCTCCCCCCAGGGCTCCTCTGGGGGCAGGACCAGGGTGGTGGTGTCATTCTGGGCCCCCACTAGGGCACAGGACAGGCTGGGGACATCACTCCAGGCTCCCCCAGGGCACAGGACAGGCTGGGGACATCACTCCAGGCCCCTCTAAGGCTTAAGACCTGGCTGGGGACGTCCCTTTGGGCCCGCTCTGGGTGCAGGACCAGGCTGGGGGGCGTCACTCCGGGCCCCCCTGGGTGGGGGTGTCACTCCTGCTCTGGGTTCTGCTGCAGGTGCTGCTCCCACTCCTCCTCCACCACCTTGTAGAGCTCCATGGTGGCTCGGGCATCCTCCACTGAGGAGTGGCCGCTGGAACCCACCTGTGGGGACAGACACAGCGTGGGCACAGCTCCACATTTCAAGAGGAACAGGCAGATTTGGGGGTGCAGGCAGAATTTGGGCTACAGACAGAATTAGGGCTACAGGCAAAATTATGGGAGTGCAGGCAGCTCAGGAAGGGGGATGCAGGGACATAAGGGAGTGTAGGCAACTGGGGGAGGTGCAGGAAGATTTAGGGATGTGCAGGCAGAATTGGGATGCAAAGAGATCAGAGGCTGCAGGCAGGTCTGGGGGTGCAGGCAGAATTGAGGGGATGCAGGGAATTTGGGGGGGCAC
>NW_020957706.1:0-2481 GCF_003031625.1 Empidonax traillii | reverse complement strand
CGTGAGTGTCCCCACATCCCCCCTCTGCCCCCCTGGCTGCGTCCCCCTGTCCGTGCCCCCCACACTGACCCCCCTTCCCGCAGGATTTCTTCACCGAGGGGCTGTGGGCGCAGCTGCCCCCGGCCTGGCAGCCCGCCCTGGCCAATGCCACCCCCCAGCAGCTGGCCGGGCTCCTGGGGGGCCGTGGTGGCCCCGGGGCCGCCTGGCCCCTGTCCCTGCTGGCCTTCGCCGCCGCCGCCCGGGCCCTCTCCTTCCCCCGGGGCCGCCCAGGGGGGTCCCCTCGCCCCCCCTGCCAGAGCCCCCGCCTGCACCCTCTGCTGCGCCGCCACGTCAAGCCCAAAAAGCAGCACGAGATCCAACGCCTGGGCAAGGTGGGTGCCCCCCAACTGCCTCCCCTGCAAGCCTCCAGCTCCCCTCCAGCCCCACAACAGGCCCCCTGTCCCCGCAGCTGCTGCGGCGGCTGAGCCAGAGCACCGGCTGCCAGCGCGTGGTGGATGTTGGAGCAGGGCAGGTGAGAGCAGGAGCACACGATGGGGGGACACAGGGAAGGGCTCAGACCCCACCTGAGCACGTGTCCCCCTTCCCAGGGCCACCTCTCGCGCTCCCTGTCCTTCGGCCTCGGCCTGTCGGTCACGGCGGTGGAGAGCGACGCCCGCCTGGCCGGGCTGGCCGAGCGCTTCGACCGGGAGCTGCTGCGGGAGCTGCGGAAAAAGGGGGCCTCTGGGCAGGGGGGACACCCCCAGCGCCGCCCCCTCACCCCCCGCGCCCCCCACCACGTCCCCGGGCGCCTCGACCCCGCCGCTCCCTGGGGGGAGTTCCTGCTGCCCCCCGACCCGCCGGGGCCTGGCCCCACCGCCCAGAACCCGCTGGGGGGCCCGGGGGGCTCTGAGGACGGGGGGCCGGTGCTGGTGACGGGGCTGCACGCCTGCGGCGACCTCAGCCCGGCGCTGCTGCGCCACTTCGCCCGCAGCCCCGCCGTGGCCGCCGTGGCCTCCGTGGGCTGCTGCTACATGAAAGTGTCGACCACCCCAGGGCCCCCCGGCTGCCCCGCGCCGGGGTACCCGCTGAGCGCCTCGGTGGCGGCGCTGCCGGGCCACCAGCTGTCGTACCGGGCGCGGGAGGCCGCGTGCCACGCGCGGGAGGAGTACGAGGGGCGGCTGCGCGGTGGCGACGGCGGCGCCCGCCTGCTCGCCCACGGCTACCGCGCCGCCCTCGAGGGCGTCATCCGCGCCGCCGACCCCGCCAAGAGGCACCTGGGCCTGCAGCCGGGCAGGAGGGCGCACGCCCTCGGCTTCGAGGAGTGAGTTTGGGGAGCGGGGAAACCCCCTTCTGGGCCCCTCTGGTTTTGGGGAGAGAGAGGATCCCTTTTTGGGACCCTCCCCTGTGAGGTTGGGGAGGGGAACGCCCTTTCTGGGACCCTTCCTGGCCCTCAGTGACTTTTGGGAGAGTAGGACCCCACTCCAAGACCTTTCCTATGAGTTTGGGGAAGGGGGACTCCCTCTCTAGGACCGTCCTGGCCCCCAGTGAGTTTGGGGAGGGGGAACACCCTTTTTCTGGGACCCTCCTGGCTCTCATTGACTTTGGGGAGAGTGGGACCCCTCTCCAGGACCCTTCTCATGAGTTTGGGGAGGAAGGACCCCCTTCTGGGACCCTTGCGTGTTTAAGGAGGGGGGAACCCATTTCTGGGACCCTCCCCGTGAGTTTGGGGACAGGTGACCCCCCTTCTGCATCGCCTCCTGACCCCTAGTGATTCTGGGGAGTGGGGACACCTTTCTGGGACTCTCTTCATCAGTCTGGGGAGGGGGGAACTCCTTTCTGGGACCCTCCTGGGCCCCAGTAAGTCTGGGGAGAGGGGACCCCCTCCTGGGACCCTCCTCCTGACTTTGTGGAGGGGGGGGAACCCCTTTTGAGACCCTTCCTGGGCTCCTGTGAATTTGTGGAGGGAGACCCTCTGTTTCATCCCCTCCTGGCCCCCAGTGATTTTGGGGAGGGAGGACCCCTTTCTGGGACCCTGCCAGCCCCCCATGTGACCGTGTCCCCCCCCCAGATACGCCCGCCTGGGGCTGCCCCTGGCGGGGCTGGACCCGGCGGGGGTCCCACTGGATTGGGGGGCCGTGGGGGCCATGCTAGAGCAGCAGCACAAGGTGGTCGCGTTCTACACCCTGGGGCAGCTCCTGGCGCCCGTCGTGGAGACCCTCATGCTGCTCGACCGCCTGCTGTACCTGCGGGAGCAAGGTGGGCACGGGCGGGGGGGCCTCCCCCTCTCCTCTCCCCACTCCTTCAGCCTTCTCTTCCCTCCCCTTCCTCTCTTCAACCCTCCCTCTCCTCTTTTTTCTCTCTTCCAGCTCTCCTCCTCTCCCCAACCCTTCCTCTCCACCCTCCTGACCCTCTTTCTCCCAATCCTCTTCTCTCCAGGCCCTCCCTCTCCTCTCTCCCGTCCCTCTTCCTCCTCCCTCCTGACCCTCTCTCCCAACCCTCACT
>NW_020957705.1:20959-22767 GCF_003031625.1 Empidonax traillii | reverse complement strand
ATTGATTGGGTGGGGGTGGTAAATTGATAAGTTGAGGTTGGTGATTGATTAGTTGGGGGTTGTTAATTGATTGGTTGGGGGTTGTTAACTGATTGGGTGGGGGTGGTTAACTAATTGGGTGGGGGTGGTTAACTGATTGGGTGGGGGTGGTTAATTGATTGGTGAACTGGTTCATTGATCAGCTGGAGGTGGTAAATTGATCAGTAGGGGCTTTAATTGACTGGTTAGGGGGGTAAATTGATTAGTTGGAGGGCAATAGATTGGGGGGGATGGTTAATTGGTGAGTTTGGGTTGGTTATTGGTTGGTTGGGGGTGGTAAATTGATTGGTTGGGAGTGGTAAATTGATTAGTAGGGGATTGTTAATTAATTGGTTAGGGCGGTAAATTGATTAGTTGGAGAGTAATTGATTAGCTGGAGGTGGTAAATTGATCAGTTGGGGTTTTTAATTGATTGGATAAGGTGGTAAATTGATTAGTTGCAGGGTAATTGATTGGGGAGGTGGTTAATTGGTGAGTTTGGGTTGCTGACTGATTGGGTGGGGGTGGTAAATTGATTAGTTGGAGGTGGTAAATTGATTAGTTGAGGTTGGTGATTGATTAGTTGGGGTGGTTAATTGATTGGGTGAAGTGGTTAATTGGTTAGTGGGGGTGGTTAAATGATTAGTTGAGGTTGTTGATTGATTGGTTGGGGGTTGTTAATTAATTGGGTGGGGTTGTTAATTGATTATGCACGTTTATTATATTTAATAGTTTTACTGAGCACAATAAAATACAATAAATATAATATAATATAATATAATATAATATAATATAATATAATATAATATAATATAATATAATATAATATAATATAATATAATATAATATAATATAATATAATAATATAATATAATATTAATATAATAATATAATATTAATATAATAATAATATGATATAATAATAACATATAATATAATAATAAAATATAATAATATATAATATAATATAAATAGTATAAATAATAATAAAAATAATAAATAATAATAATAAATAAATAAATAAATAATATAAAAATATATAATATAATATAATACAGTAATAATAATATAATATAATATAATAATATATATGATAATATATTTTTATATATCTCTTTATATGCATTTATAAAAAGTAGATTTAATGACATTTTATAAAAATACATGCAATAATAAATATATAATATCGCATAATAATGACAACATCCAATAATTACATCCTATAGAATAATAACACATAACAACATCAGATTATTTTATTATTAACCACTATATTTCTCAGATTATTTTATTATTAACCATTATATTTCTCAGATTATTTTCTTATTAACCATTATATTTCTGCTCAAAATCGGATATTTAATCCTCCAGATCTTCGACACCTCCCGGCGTCGTTACGAGGTGCCGGTGCCGCTGTCGCTGCCGGAGTCGCCGGAAGCGTCGATGGAAGGCCGGCTCTATGACGTCACCATCCAGGACGAGCCCTTCGGCGTCCAAGTGCGGCGTCGCAGCAGCGGCACCGTCATGTGAGTCCCCTCCCCCCCCCCTTTTTCATCCCGAAAATCACTAAAATTTCGTTTCAGATTCGGTTGGAATTTTCATTTTTTTCCATTTTTTTTCAAATTTTTACAATTTTTTTTTCATTTTTTTCAAATGTTTAAAATTTTTTTCATTTTTTCCAAATTTTATTTTTTATTTTTTTCAAATTTTTATTTTTCTTAAATTTTTTTTGAATTTTAAATTTTTTTCATTTTTTCAAATTTTTTAATTTTTTTATTTTTTCAAATTTT
>NW_020957705.1:4779-14373 GCF_003031625.1 Empidonax traillii | reverse complement strand
GGATTTTTTTTTTTTTCTATTTTGGGATTTTATTTGGATTTTTTTTTTTTTTTAATTTTGGGCTTTATTTTGGATTTCTTATAATTTTGGGGTTTTATTTTCCCGTTCGATGCTGATTTTTTTTCCCAAATTTTCCTAATTTTTCCCCCAAATTTCCCCCTCCCAGCTGGTGGGAAGGCCCGTCATGCCCCCCTACTGGGGTTTGGGCTTCCAACTCTGCCGTTACGGCTACGAGAACGACGCCGAAATCGCCCAACTGGTGCAGGACATGAACCGCGCCCAGATCCCGCTGGTAAATTCCAATTACTTGTTATTTTTTTGGGGGGAAAATTTGGGCTGGGAGGGGGGTCGGGGGTTGAGTTTTTCCCGGGATTTTGGAAAGGGAAGAAGAAAAATGAAATATATTAAAAAAATATATATGTTTATTTAAAAAAATTAGAAAAAATATATAAAAATAAAAATTTATATTTGTTAATATTTTAAAAAATTTATGTAAATATTTAGATTTATTTTATATTTATATAATATATATAATATATACATATAATATACAATATAGTATATATAATATATATATAATATAAAAAATGTATATAATATATATAATATAAATATATATAATGTATATAATATTATATATTATATATATATTATATATAATATTATACAATATTCTAATATTATATATATATCATATATATATAAAATATTATATAATATATAATATATATAATATATAGGTTATCTAATATATACAATATATAGTAAATAAAGTGTATTATAAAACTATTATATTAAGATATTATGTAGCAGATTATTTATAATATTATATAGTAAATATTATAAATTATTATAAAAAAGATATTGTATTAATGTAATGTATAGTATTTTATATATATGATATAGTATATCATTATATTTTAATTTAGATTTAGATTTAGATTTAGATTTAGATTTATAGTTATATATTATTATATATATATTTATAATTATATATTATTATACATATATTTATAATTATTTATATTTATATTTATATTTATATTTATATTTATATTTATATATTCATTTTATATTTATATCTATAGTTAGATTTATATTTATATAGAATAGAATAGAATAGAATAGAATATAGATGTTATCTACTATATACAATATATAGAAAATATAGTATATTCAAAAACTATTATATTAAGATATATAGCATATTATTTATAATATTATATAGAAAATAATATAAAAATAAGATATTATATTATTGCAATGTATAGTATTTTATATATATTATATACTATATCATTATATTTTTATTTTGTATTTTATATCATATTATATATTATATTATATATTATATATATTATATAAGATATATATATTATATATCTTATATATCTTATATTATATATTATATAATATATATTATATATATTATATATTATTTTTTATATTTTATAAAATTTTTTATATTTTATATATTTATATTTTAAATTTTATATATTTTTATATTTTATATATATTATTTTTATTGTATTATATTTATATTTATATTTTTATTTTTATTTATATTTATATTTTAAATTTATATTTACATTTAGATTTAAATTATATTTTCATTTAGATTTTTATTTAGATTGTTATTTTTATTTATATATTTATATTTATATTTACACTTTATACTTATATTTATATTTATATTTGCATTTACATTTACATTTACATTCATATTCATATTTACATTTACATTTATATTTACACTCCCACACATTTATTTTCCTTCTCCATTTCCCCCTCCCTTTTTTAATTTTAATTCAATTTTCCCATTATTTTTTCCCCTTTTTCCCCCAAATTTTCCCCCCTTTTCCCCCTATTTTTTTTTTTTCCCCAAATTTCCAGGACGTCCAATATTCCGACATCGACTACATGGTGCGTCAATTGGATTTCACCCTCAGCCCCAAATTCCAGGGATTGCCGGCGCTCGTCGATCGAATCCATCAGGACGGGATGAGGTTCATCATCATCCTGGTAAGTTGGGAATTTCGGGACAAAAAAGAAAAAAATTAAAAATTAAATTCCATGAAACTCCAAATAATCAAAATTTTAATTCAAATTTAAAAATTCAAATTAAATTTAATTTTCATTAAAATTAAATAAAATAAATTAAATTTAATTCAAATTAAATTCAAATTAAATTAACATTAAAAATTAAATTTAATTCAAATTGAAATTTTAATTCAAATTAAAAATTAAATTTAATTCAAAATAAAATTTTAATTCAAATCAAAAAAATTTTATTCAAATTTTGATTTTACCTTCACTTTAAATTGCATTCGTTCAATTAATTTCATTGTTAATATCAGATTAATATGAATATTAAATTACCAATCAATTAATCTTAAAGTGTTAATATTTCATATTAAAAATCCATGGGGTTTTTAAAATTAATTTTTAAAAAAATAATTTAAATTAAATAATTATTGAAATGAGTAATAATTGTTTTAATAACTCCTTATATTTTCTTAATTCTAAATTATTATTTTTGATCCGAGTGTTAATATCAGATTAATATTCATATTAAATTAATAATCAATTAATCTAAAATTGTTATTATTTCATATTAAAAATCCATGGGGTTTTTTTAAATTAAATTTTTTAAAAATAATTTTAATGAAATAATTAATGAAATAAGTAATAATTATTTTAATAACTCCCTATATTTAATTAATATTTTGTATTCGAGTGTTAAAATTAGATTAATATTAATAATAAATTAATAATTAATTAATCTTAAAGTGTAAATATTTCATATTAAAAATCCATGGGTTTTTTTAAATAAATTTTAAAAAATAACTTTAATTAAATAATTAATGAAATAAGTGATAATTATTTTAATAACTCCTTTTTTTTTATTAATTCCAAATTAATATTTTGGATTTGAGTGTTATTATTAGATTAATATTAATAATAAATTAATAATGAATTAATCTTAAAGTGTTAATATTTCATATTAAAAATCCATGTCTTTTTTAAATTAAATTTTAAAAAATAACTAATTAAATAATTAATGAAAAAAGCAATAATTCTTTTAATAACTCGTTATATTTTAATAATTCCAAATTAATATTTTGGATTGGAGTGTTAATATTAATTAATAATCAATTAATCTTAAAGTGTAAATACTTCATATTAAATAAAATTTAATTTTTTAAATTAAATTTTTAAAAAATAATTTTAATGAAATAATTAATTAAATAAGTGATAATTATTTTAATAACTCTTTATATTTTCTTAATTCCGAATTAATATTTTCGTTTTGAGTGTTAATAGCAGATTAATATTAATAATAAATTATTCCAAAATTAATCTAATTCAAGAGCTAATATTTCATATATTAAAAATTAGTGGTTTGAAATGAAATAATTCCCGAAATAATTCTGATTAAATATTTGAATTTTGAATTTTTTAGGACCCGGCCATCTCCGCCAACGAGACCGATTATTTACCCTTCGAGAGGGGGAAGGAGCAGGACGTGTTCATCAAATATCCCGACAGCGACGACATCATTTACGCCAAGGTGCTCCCAAAATTCCCAAATTTTTTCCCCCCAAAATTTGATTTTTTTTTTAAAAAAAAGAGGGAAAAAAATTGAGGTTTAATAAGGAAAAAAAGGGGAAAATTAAAAGTGAAATTTGAATTTTCAAGGGGGTTAAAGGTTAAAAACGGGAGGGAAATTTGGAATGAAATTTAAAATTTTGAAATGGAATTTAAAAATGAAAATGGAAGGAAGATTTTTAAAATTGTTGTTATTTCAAAATTTATCATTATTAATAATTATTATTATTATTAATTATTATTAATTATTAGGAAAAAAAGGACCAAAAAAATAAAGGCAAAAGAAAAACATAAAATGAAATCGGATAAAAAACGAAATTAAATTTTAAATTAAAGGTTTAAATTTTAATTTGAAATTAAATTTATTTTGAAATTAAATTGTAAAGATTTAATTTTAATTTCAAAATTGAAGTTAATTTTAAATTAAATAATAAAGATTTAATTTCAATTTTAACATTAAATTAACTTTGAAATTGAATCGTAAAGATTTAATTTGAATTTAAAATAAATTTAAGTTGAAATTAAATCTTAAAGATTTATTTTGACTTTGAAATTCAATTTATTTGAAATTAAATCCTAAAGATTAAATTTGAAATTGAAAATAAATTTAATTTGAAATTGAATCATAAAGATTTACTTGAAATTGAAATTAAATTTAATTTGAAATTGAATCTTTAGGATTTTTTTGAATTTGAAATGAAATTAAAATAAATCTTGAAGATTTATTTTGAAATTGAAATTAAATATAATTTGAAATTAAATCGTAAAGATTTAATTTTAATTTGGAATAAATTTAATTTGAAATTGAATCTAAAAATTTTATTTTGAAATTTAAATTAAATTTAATTTGAAATTAAATCTTAAAGATTTAATTTCAATTTTAAAATTGAATCTATTTTGAAATTAGATCGTAAAGATTTAATTTGAATTTGAAATTAAATTTAATTTGAAATTGAATCCTAAAGATTTAATTTGAATTTGAAATTAAATTTAGTTTTAAATTAAATCGTAAAGATTTAATTTGAATTTGAAATTAAATTTAATTTGAAATTAAATCTTAAAGGTTTTATCTTAATTTTAAAATTAAATTTAATTCGAAATTAGATCCCAAGGATTTAATTTGAAAATGAAATTAAATTTAATTTGAAATTAAATCCTAAATATTTAATTTGAATTTGAAATATAAATTTAATTTGAAATTAAATCCTAAAGATTTAATTTTAATTTTAAAATTGAATTTAATTTGAAATTAGGTTCTACAGGTTTAGTTTGAATTTGAAATTAAATTTAATTTGAAATTGAAATTAAATATAATTTGAAATTAAATCCTAAAAATTTGATTTTAATTAGACATTAAATTTAATTTGAAATTAAATCCTAAATATTTGATTTTAATTAGGAATTAAATTTAATTTGAAATTACATCTTTAGGTTTTAAGACTTCAAATTAATTTTCAGACTTGAAAGTTTTATTTTTCTCGGTTTATTCACCTTTATAATTATTGGAATTACGGGAATTTTGGGAATTATTGGAATTTTTGGGATTATTTTTCCCTCTTTTCCCCTTTTCCAGGTCTGGCCGGATTTGCCCGACGTGGAGGTCGATGAATCTCTGGATTGGGACACCCAAGTGCAGGTAAAAAAATTGATATTTTTGGGGTAAAAAAAAGAAGGAAATTCCCCAAAATTTGGGACCAAAAATTGATGTTCGAGCAGAAAAAAATAATTTAAAAAAATCAGTTTTGGGTCAAAATGGTGGAAATTTGAAATAGAAAAGAAAATCAAATTCTTGTTAAAGAAAACTAGAAATTTAAATTTTTTTATTTGAAAAGGAATTTAAATTATTCAAGAAATATTTATTAAAATGTATTTTAATAAAAATAACTGCTTAATATAATTTATTAAATTACTACAGATAATTACTTAAATTATTTATTGAAATTATTTAATTAAGTTTCATAATAAATAATTACAAATTATTATTGGGCATACCTAAAATAAAAGAAAGATCAATTAATTATTAATTGATTAATTATTAAATTAATTAATTGATCATATTCAAACAATTTTTTTTGGAGGAACCTAAATTCCATTTGTAAAGAGGAAATAAAATAAAAAAATATTTTAAAAAATGAAATTATACATGTAATGAATTAGAAACTAATAGAAATAAAGTAATCGAGATAATGATAATATGAAATAAAAGAAATATTAAATAATTGAAATGTTAGGTAATAATAAATAGTAGAAATAAATAAACTAATAAATAATTAAAATAATACAGACAAATAAATAAGACATGTAAATAAATATAGATATAAATAAATAAATAGATAAATAACACAGAGAAATAAATATACTTCCTAATTCCTAAGAAATTAATACCAATAAAGAAATAATTACAGAGAGTAATGTAATAAACTTTTAAAACGAAGACTTTACAGTTATTTATAAAGTGATTAATAAATAATATTAAATAAACGATTTTTTTTAAAAAGTCTTTAAAATTAAATGAAAAAATTAATTTAAAAGAATGAAATTAAAAAATGAAATTAAGAAATTAAATTAAAAAATAAATGAAAAAATGAAATTAAAAAATGAAATAAAAAACTTTAAAAAATTAAATGAAAAAATTAAATTAAAAATTTAAATTAAAAACTTAAAAACTTAAAATAAAAAATTAAAAGAAAAAATTAAAAGAAAAACTTAAATGAAAAAATTAAATGAAAAAATTAAATGGAAAAATTAAATGGAAAAATTAAATTAAAAATTGAATTAAAAACTGAAATGAAAAAATTAAATTAAAATTTAAATTAAAAACTTCAATTAAAAATAAATTTAAAAATTAAATGAACAAATTAAATTAAAAAATTTAACAAAAAGCTTAAATTAAAAATTTAAATGAAAAATTAAATTAAAAAATTAAATTAAAAAATTAAATTCAAAAATTAAGTGAAAAAATTAAATTAAAAACAAATGAAAAAATTAAATGAAAAAATTAAATGAAAAAATTAAAAAAATTAAAAAATTAAAAAATGAAAAAAGTAAATTGTCTTTAAACTCACCTCCCCGTCCCCCTGATTTTTTTTTCCCGGCAGCTTTTCCGGGCGTTCGCGGCGATGCCGGATTTCTTCCGGAACTCCACGCGGGAGTGGTGGGCGCGGGAAATCGCCGAGGTTTACAACAACCCCCGCAACGCCTCCCAGAGCATCCGCTTCGACGGCCTCTGGATCGTGAGTCAACCGGAAAAATTATTAGCGATCGTTCATCGTTAATAATAATGAATAATAATTATTAATCCAGAAGGATCAATATTTAAAAAGAATAAATAATAATTAACAATTGAGAATTAAGAATTAATAAGTAATAAACATTGATTATTAGTTATTAATTATTAAATATTAATTATTTGTATATAATAATATGTAATAAACATTAATTATTAATTATTAATTATTAATTATTAATTATTTGTATATAATAATATGTAATAAACATTAATTATTAATTATTAATTATTTGTATATAATAATATGTAATAAACATTAATTATTAATTATTAATTATTTATATATAATAATATGTAATAAACATTAATTATTAATTATTAATTATTAATTATTAATTACTTGTATATAATAATATGTAATAAACATTAATTATTAATTATTAATTATTTGTATATAATAATATGTAATAAACATTAATTATTAATTATTAATTATTAATTATTAATTATTAATTATTAATTATTAATTATTTGTATATAATAATATGTAATAATATTCTAATAATATTTATCTACTACTATCTACTATCTACTATCTACTAATCTACTATATAATATATAATATTATTTATATATATATTTATAATAATATTTATCTACTACTATCTACTATCTACTATCTACTAATCTACTAATCTACTATATAATATATAATATATAATATATAATATATAATATATAATATATAATATATAATATATAATATATAATATATAATACATAATATATAATATATAATATATAATATATAATAATCATCATAAAGAAGAAATAAATAATTAGTATTACTAAATATGACTTGTATATTAATAGTATTTTTGTTTTAGTTTTATATTTATTCTATTCTATTCTATTTCTATATATAATATATTATTTAATATTTAATTTATTATATTATATTATATTATATTATATTTATTTTATTATATTTTAATATGTATTATATTTATGTTACAAATTATTTTATTTTCATTATATTATATTATATTATAATTTATTATATTATATTATATTATATTATATTATATTATATTCTATAAAAATACAGATTTCTCCATTTATTCAATTCCCTAACGAGAAATTAAACGACCCAAAGGCTTGGATTTATTGACCCGTTGGAAATTTACGGAAATAACGAGAATTTTGGGTGTTTTTTTTTCCCAATTTTTTTTTCATTTTTTCAGGACATGAACGAACCCTCCAGTTTCGTCCACGGCTCCGTCGATTCCTGCCGGGATCAGCAGCTCAACTTCCCGCCCTACGTACCCCGTGAGTTCCCGGGAAAGCCCCGAATTCCCACATTTTGGAACCTTCGAAATGCGACTCGAAACAAGAATTCAATCCCAGACCTCAAATTCCGGGAGTTTTTTGGCTTCTTCGGGAAAAAAAAATAAAAATAAAAATAAAAATAAAAATAAAAATAAAAATAAAAATAAAAATAAAAATAAAAATAAAAATAAAAATAAAAATAAAAATAAATGTAAATGTAAATATAAATATATAAATAAAAGTAAAAATCTAAATAAAAATCTAATCTAAATGTAAATATAAATATAAATATAAATATAAATATAAATATAAATATAATATTATTATTGATATATAAATATAAATAAAATTAATATATAAATACAAATAGAAATAGAAAAATAGAAATAGAAATAGAAATAGAAATAGAAACCCAGAATTCCCTGATTCCCTAATTCCCTAATTAATTCCCTAATTCCCTAATTAATTCCCTAATTCCCTGATTCCCTAATTCCCTAATTAATTCCCTGATTCCCTAATTCCCTAATTAATTCCCTAATTAATTCCCTAATTCCCTTATTAATTCCCTAATTCCCTGATTCCATAATTTCCTGCTTTTCTGATTCCCTGATTCCCTAATTCCCTAATTAATTCCCTAATTCCCTAATTCCCTGATTTTATGATTCCCTAATTCTCTAATTAATCACCTAATTCCCTAATTAATTCCTTAATTCCCTAATTCCCTCATTTCCTAATTTCCTGATTCCCTAATTCCCTGATTTTCTGATTCCCTAATTCCCTAATTAATTCCCTAATTAATTAATTCCCTAATTAATTCCCTAATTAATTCCCTAATAATTAATTAATTCCCTAATTAATTAATTCCCTGACGTTAATTTTATTTTAATCTCCCCGGCAGAGCTGAACTCCCGCTCCGAGGGGTTGAGTTCCAAACCCAGAATTCCCTAATTCCCTAATTAATTCCCTAATTAATTAATTAATTCCCTAATTAATTAATTCCCTGACGTTAATTTTATTTTAATTTCCCCCCGGGCAGAGCTGGGCTCCCGCTCGGAGGGGCTGAGCTACAAAACCATCTGCATGGAGGGGCAGCAGGAGCTGCCGGACGGGACCCGCCTGCGCCACTTCGACGTGCACAACCTGTACGGCTGGGCCCAGGCCCCGCCCACCCTCCAGTCAGTCACCAACTTATTTAATTTCATTTCATTGCATTTCATTTCATTTATTTAATTTAATTTATTTCATTTCATTTCATTTCATTTCATTTCATTTCATTTATTTCATTTCATTTCATTGCATTTCATTTATTTAATTTAATTTAATTTAATTTATTTCATATCATTTCATTTCATTTCATTTCATTTCATTTATTTCATGTATTTCATTTCATTTCATTTATTTATTTCATTTCATTTCATTTCATTTCA
>NW_020957705.1:2371-4063 GCF_003031625.1 Empidonax traillii | reverse complement strand
ATTTCATTTCATTTCATTTCATTTCATTTATTTCATTTCATTTCATTGCATTTCATTTATTTAATTTAATTTAATTTAATTTATTTCATATCATTTCATTTCATTTCATTTCATTTCATTTATTTCATGTATTTCATTTCATTTCATTTATTTATTTCATTTCATTTCATTTCATTTCATTTATTCATTTAATTTAATTTAATTTAATTTCATTTCATTTCATTTCATTTATTTCATTTTATTTTATTTCATTTCATTTCATTTCATTTCATTTATTTCATTTCATTTCATTTCATTTATTTATTTCATTTCATTTCATTTCATTTCATTTCATTTATTCATTTAATTTAATTTAATTTCATTTCATTTCATTTCATTTCATTTATTTCATTTATTTGTTTCATTTATTTAATTTCATTTAATTGAATTTATTTCATTTATTTAATTTATTTAATTTAATTTAACTTATTTCATTTCATTTCATTTCATTTCATTTCATTTATTTATTTCATTTAATTTCATTTATTTCATTTAATTTCATTTATTTCATTTATTTCATTTCATTTATTTCATTTATTTATTTCATTTATTTCATTTCATTTCATTTCATTTATTTCATTTCATTTAATTAATTTAATTTAATTTAATTTATTTCATTTCATTTCATTTATTTATTTCATTTCATTGCATTTAATTTCATTTATTTCATTTAATTTCATTTAATTTCATTTATTTCATTTATTTCATTTCATTTATTTCATTTATTTATTTCATTTATTTAATTTCATTTAATTTAATTTATTGCATTTCATTTCATTTCATTTATTTATTTCATTTCATTATTTCATTTCATTTATTTCATTTATTTCATTTCATTTCATTTATTTATTTCATTGCATTTCATTTCATTTCATTTATTTCATTGCATTTCATTTCATTTATTTCATTTAATTTCATTTATTTCATTTATTTATTTCATTTAATTTAATTTAGTTAATTTCATTTAATTTATTTATTTCATTTCATTTCATTTATTTAATTTAATTTAATTAATTTCATTTCATTTCATTTATTTCATTTCATTTCATTTCATTTCATTTCATTAATTTCATTTATTTCATTTTATTTCATTTCATTTCATTGCATTTAATTGCATTTCATTCATTTCATTTCATTGCATTTCATTTCATTTATTTCATTTAATTTCATTTATTTCATTTATTTATTTCATTTATTTAATTTAATTTCATTTAATTTATTTCATTTCATTTAATTAATTTAATTTAATTTAATTTATTTCATTTCATTTCATTTATTTATTTCATTTCATTGCATTTCATTTCATTTATTTCATTTAATTTCATTTAATTTCATTAATTTCATTTATTTCATTGATTTCATTTATTTCATTTTATTTCATTTCATTTATTTCATTTCATTTATTTCATTTCATTTCATTTCATTTATTTCATTTATTTCATTTCATTTCATTTCATTTCATTTATTTCATTTCATTTATATAGTTTCATTTATTTCATTTATTTCATTTCATTTATTTCATTTCATTTATATAGTTTCATTTATTTCATTTATTTCATTTCATTTATTTCATTTCATTTATATAGTTTCATTTATTTCATTTATTTCATTTCATTTATTTCATTTCATTTCATTTCATTTCATTTCATTTCA
>NW_020957705.1:0-1839 GCF_003031625.1 Empidonax traillii | reverse complement strand
TAATTTAATTGACGTAATTTGATTTAACTTAATTTATTTTATTTTATTTAGTTTAATTTAATTGACTTAATTTAATTTAATTTAATTGATTTAGTTTGGTTTTTTTATAATTTAGTTATTTTGATTTACCTTGATTGAATTTGATTTAATTTAATTTAATTTAATTGATTTAATGTAATTTAATTGATTGCTTTACTTTAATTTATTTCAATTTAATTGATTTCATTTGATTTGATTTAATTTAATTGATTTCATTTGATTTCATTTGATTCAATTTAATTGAATTAATTTGATTGAATTAATTTAATTTCATTTAATTTGATTTGATTTTTAATTGATTTTAATTTAATTAATTCATTGAAGGCAATTGAATCATTTCACTTATTCGATTTAATGGATTTTAATTTAATCTGATGGAATGGAATGGAATTTATTTTATTTCTGACCCCGCCCACCCTCCAGTCAGTGCCACGTCAATTTCATTCCATTTAATTCAATTTCATTCAATTTCATTTCATTTCATTTCATTTCATTGGATTGAATTTAATTATTTGGATTGAATTTAGTTTAATTGCATTTATTTAATTTAATTTAATTTAATTTAATTTAATTTGATTTAATTGACTTAATTTGATTTGATTTAATTGAATTGAATTAATTTGATTTGATTTAATTTAATTATTTGGGTTGAATTTAATTTATTGCATTTATTTCAATTAATTTAATTTAATTTAATTTAATTGATTTGATTTGATTTGATTGATTTGATTGGATTGGATTTAATTTAATTTAATGTAATTGATTTAATTTAATTTAATTGTTTTGATTGAATTTGATTTAATTTAATTATTTTTATTTAATTTGATTTGATTTAATTTAATTAATTTGATTTAATTTAATTTAATTTAATTGATTTCATTTGATGTGATTTAATTTAATTATTTTGGTTTAATTGAATTGAATTGCATTGATTAACCTAATAAAGCAAGAAATAGTTTAAAACACGTAATATTAACAATTTTAATTACTATCGATTAATCAAATTACAAATGCCAAAAGAATACCAATAATTCTAATAAAATGATAATTCTAATAACCTAATAATGCAATAAATATATCTAAAAATATAAAATAATATATGAATTACTATTGATTAATAAATTTGCCAACAGTAAAAGAATAGCAATAATTTTAATTAAACCATAATTAAATAGCTTAATAATGTAATAAATAGTTTAAAACATAAAAAAAGATATTAATTACTATTGATTAATTAAATCACGAATAGCAAAAAATACCAGTAATTCTAATAAAATGATAATTCTAATAACCTAATAAGGCAATAAATAGTTTAAAACACATAAAATTAATATTTTGAATTACTGATTAATAAAATAATGAATAGTAAAAGAATAATAACAGTAATTTAACCATAATTAAATAGCCTAATAATGTAATAAATAGTTTAAAACACGTAAAATTAATAATTTTAATTATTATTGATTAATTAAATTGCGATTATTAAAAGAATAGCAATAATAATTTTAATAAAATGACATTTCTAATAACCTAATAATGCAATAAATATTTCTAAAAATATAAAATAATATATGAATTACTATTGATTAATAGTAATTTAATAGTAATTACTATTAAATTAACAGTAATATAATACTATTATATATATAACAGTTATATAATATATATAATAGTTATATAATATATATAATAGTTATATAATATATATATAATAGTAATATAATACTATTATATATAATATATATAATATATATATTAAATTACTCATTAAATTACTTTTAAATTAATAGTAATATAATA
>NW_020957704.1:19564-22788 GCF_003031625.1 Empidonax traillii | reverse complement strand
AGGCTGGCAATGCAAAGAGCAGGAGTGTCCTGGTGTCACTGCAGGAGAGTTCCAGCCCTGCAGCAAGGGCACAGAAGAGGTGACCCAGTCCATGCAGTGCCCTCAGAAGATCCCACAGCATCCTGGAGATGCTGTCAGGGAGCCTAGCTCTGCTTCACAAGTTCCCAGTGCCTGTCCCTGCCTGTGCTCAAAGGGCTCCCACCCCCAGGACTGTGCTCAGAGAGCACTCAGGCCTTGCAGCCAGAAAAGGGCTCAGGAGGACAGTGTGGAAGTGGAAAGAGCAGCTCTGCAAAGCCCAAGCTCTGCTGCTCCCTGGCAGTGCTGCTGTGCTGGGATTCTTGTGCCCTTGCCCTTTGCAAATCCCCCCTGTCCTGCAGTGTGCTGTCTTTTAGGAACAGCTGAGAAGAAGGGTCTTGGACAAAGAAGGCACTGATGGGTCCTTTTTATCCTTTAAATACTCCGAGATCACAAATCATTATTTATACATCTCTGGGTCAAATTCAATGGGTAGACACTAAATTAAAAGGCAGGTGCCAAAGATTGTGCAATTGCACAAAAAAGTATTGCAAGAACAACCCAATCACTTCCCCTAAAAACCTGAGAAGGCAAATTGGGCCATTAGTGAGCTCCATTCTGAATGCTACACACCAGAAAACAGGCAGTTCGATTCTTTGGAAAAGCATCCAGTCATCATTTTCCTCATGGCATCCTTGAGCTCCTGGTTCCTCAGGCTGTAGATGAGGGGGTTCAATGCTGGAGGCACCACCGAGTACAGAACTGACAGGGCCAAATCCGGGGATAAGAATGAGATGGAAAGGGGCTTGAAGTGGGAAAAAATGATAGTGCTGATAAACAGGGAGACCACAGCCAGGTGAGGGAGGCACGTGGAAAAGGCTTTGTGCCGTCCCTGCTTAGTGGGGATCCTCAGCACAGCCCTGAAAATCTGCACATAGGAGAAAACTATGAAAATGAAACAACAACAACAACAACAACAACAACAAGCACTAACCCCAAGAAGTCACTCACTCAGATAAAGCAAGTCCTGACAAACTATGGCTGGAGGCTTCAGGTGACTCTGATCTGCAGGAAGGACAAGGTGCTGATGGAAATGTCCTTGGCTTTGGACATGCTGTGATCCAGGAACACTGAGAAAATCACTGGTGTGTTCCTTGGGTGCAGCATCAAAGGGATGACTAAGGGTTTTCAAGCATTGGAACAGAATGTCCAGGGAAGTGGTTGAGTCACCACAGAAGCAGAGAATTGTTAAGATTGGAAAAGACCTCTGAAATCCTGGAGTGCAACCATTAATCCAACACTGGCATCTTCACCACTGAACCCTGTCCCCAAGTGCCACAGCTCAATGTTGTCTGAACACTTCCAGGGATGGTGACTGTAAGACCCAAGGTTTGAGCTACGAGCTCATCAAAGGACTTTTAATTTTAAAAATATACAAAGCACCAAAAATATTTACCCTCTACATATTTGAAAATGGTCTTCAGTTCTTTTAATATCTTGAGAGTAGCCACAAGGGGGAAGATTCTACACATGTTTTCCCAGGTTGTCAAATAACACATTTTACTGGCAAACTTTAGAAAATAAGGGAGTTTGGCTAAAGTTTATAGGGCAACATTCAACCAGAATAGAGCACTCCCTGAAGCATTGACTGATCTCAAGCCAACCCATCTAAGTCAGCTAGATGGTTTATTGACAATGTGTCCCAAGGGGCAGCACCTTCGATGCAATAGAAACCCCTCCCCCTGCTTTATGAAACATTTTGAATTCATGAAGTGTTCAAGCAGAGCAGAAAAATGAACAAATTTACTAAAACATAGACCCAAAGAGAATAAAGCAAAGACCCTGCAGTTACAGAGAAAACATCACCCCAAATCCCTCCCTTGCCTCTGCATGGTCCAGCACCAGTGACTCCCTCTCGGGGCAGCCCCGGGCACCAAAGAGGAGCAGGACCCGCCCTGGCATCAGCTTTGTGCTCTGCAGTTCTCACGGTGTCTCAGCACTGGGTGGGATGGGGAAATGGAGCTAAACCAGGACAGCCTCTCGTGGAACCAGGTGCTCACTGGGACACTGCAGGGCTCCTGCAATCGAGGGGCCGCTGGGACACTGGGGAGCCTCTTGGAGCCAAGGGAACCGTGGGATATTTGGGAACAGCGTGGAATCAAGGAGCCATGGTGACACTGGGGGGGCTCATGGAACCAAAGGAATCCTGGAACACAGGGGAAACTCGTGAAATAATCAGGACCATTGTGACACTCCAGGACCTCATGGAACCAAAGGAACCCTGAGATTTTGGAGCCTCCTGAACTCAAGGGGCCATTTCTGGCAGGATACTCTGCTCTGATAATACCTAAAAATGGTCTGAGAATGCAAACAGTGGACACTCTTTGTGGTGAGTTACTGCTGGTGTCAAGGTGCTGTTTTTAATGTTGAATTATGCTGAACCAAAAATGGTTCATGAAACTTCAAACACACATCCTGGTGCTTGAAGCAGGATTGGACAGATAAGCTGCTCCCTGGCCTGGAAATAGGTCTGGCAGTCAAATCCTTTCATAATTATAAAAGCCCCATCCAACTTTCATTTGCAGATTCTTCCCCAGACTTCCTTGCAGTGTGTGGAGCTTTTCCCATGAAGATTCTCATGGTCAGTGCCCAGGGGTTAAGTGAAAGGGAGAGAACTACCCCCTGTCCTTGTGGGCTGAGTTACCTCAATCTCTACTTCAGGATTGTTTCTTTCTGCTGCCCTTGATACAATTGCTTTAATAGAATGATTTTGATAAACTGCACTGTCCTGTCTTACACTATACTGCTAGAAGGTTTTGGCTTTTATATTGTGCAGTAAATAGTTCTGTTTAAGGTCTTTTATCTGTTCACTTGTCTGATCGATTTTCTGTTCATTTGTCATAATAAATAATTCAATTTATAGAAATATTTCTGATTTACCATCACTAAAACCTGTAGGATAAATTGATTTATTAACACCTCTATAATTCCTTCAATTTAAACCACAATCTGAGACTGAGGTTGGATCAACCACAGCCAGGCTCCTCTCTGAGCAGGAATTTAGAAAGCAAGGGGGTCCTCTCTGCCCCTTGTAGCTAAACAAGAGGTTTCTCCAAGAAACTTTGTCTAAGCCTTCCACCCCCACCCCGAAGCCGTGACACACGGGCATGTCTTGTCCATGCAGGGCAAACATGGACTGCTGAGCTGGT
>NW_020957704.1:12099-14608 GCF_003031625.1 Empidonax traillii | reverse complement strand
TCTGCTGTGCAGCCCAGGCTGTCCTACGGTGTCCATGCCCTGCCCCTTTCCCTGCAGGCTGTCGTCATCCCCCCGGCTGCCCCACCTGGCTGGCCCCTTCCTGCACTGACATCTCTGCATCCTCCCTGGCTCTCCCTGCACACACAAAGCCTTGGGCTCATCCAGACTCCTCCTGGCTGATGTGCTGCATCACAGCACTGCCTTTGGAGAGCAATTCCTTTTTCATGTCCACTCTGGGCCTCCTCAGCTGCACTTGGCATTAGTTCTTTCTTTCTCCTGCTGTTTTCTGCTATGACAAAAGGATCCACCATCTCTAAATTCACCCTTCAAGCCCTCTGAAGTCTTTCCTGTACTGTCCTGGGTCTCCACACCATTGAGGCCACAGCTCCTTAGCCCCTCTATAGTGGTCATGGGCTTGAGACTTTGAAACTCCCTCTGGGGAGATCTCTGGGCACTCTGTAATGTTTTTGCAGATGAAAATGTCCTGCTCAAAATCTAAGAAAATCACAGGGATACTTTTTACCAAGGCTTGTAGTGGCACATCATGGGGCAGTGATTTTGAACTGAAAGAGAAGAGTTTTATATGGGATAATAGGAGGAAAGATCTAACAGTAAGGGTGGCAAGAACTGGAACAGGTTTCCAGGGAAGTGGTTTTCCCATCCCTGCATTTGTCCAAGGTCAAGGACTCTGAGTATTCTCAATTAGGCAAAAGATGTCACTGTCCATGTCCAGTGGCTTGGACCAGACGAACTTTGATCTTCCTTCCAACCTGGATCTATTCTGTGATTTTTTGACTCCCAAACTCCTTCTCCAAAGGATTTCCATGATGAGGACATGAATTGCCATTTTTTTGGAGAAACCCTTCTAAGTTCAAAAGGTAAAAAAATAATTCAAAGACAGTTCCAGAATATCTGTGTGAAGGCTTCACCAAGTGGGTCAATGGCAGAGCCTCCCAGGATGACCTCACAAATGTGGCTGGGGTTTTCATGCTTGGGGTCTTATTGGTTCAATCCCTTTTCTATCTTCTAACCCCAGTGGGTATTGTTTCTTGGCCACTTGGAATTCTATTTGAAAAGGAGTTGCCCACTTTGACTTACCTGGTGTGTCCGCGGGCCACACCAGGGGGTGCACTTGATTTAGAATTTGGTCAACACCTTGATTGTTTTGTTCTGGTTCTACACAGCTCACAGCCAAACTCAGAGTTGCTAACAATTATTCTTCTTTTACTTTGAACTCAATTTTACCCTGTTTGAATTCTATTACAGCTCCCAGATTTTTTAACAGGTCTCTGCCCAGCAGGGTTTGGGTGAATTTGGTAAATACAAAATCTGATGCAGTCCCATCTGTTTTCCACTTTAGAACTTTAAGCGTTTCAAAAAGAAAGCTTTTTCTGACTGGCCAGTGCCTCCTACGACTTGAACATATTTATCACTTATAGGCCTCAATTCTTGATTTAAAACAGAAAACGTCGCTCCAGTGTTGATTAAAAAGTCCAATTTTTCCTCTTCTTCCCCAGCTTAATTTTAACCAGGGGCTCTGCTACAAATGAACCCACCAGTCCCCTTCATTCAGTATTCTGGTGAGCTGTGACAGCCCCTCCTGAGTTTCTATTTGCTAATATTTGCAATCTCCCTTCCTGCATGCAATAGGTGCACTGATTTTATCCCACTCTTGTTTGTTGGAAAGGTGAGCCCCTTCTCCCTTGTATTGCCTGCCCTGGGTCACGACCCCTAATATTCTGTCCTGGCACCTTTGGATTCTGAGTTAGGGCAGCAAGCACAATCTTTGCAAGTTTTCTATCTTATCTTTCCCCCCTGTTGATGTACACTTCCCAGGTTTCATTAATTCATTCTAAATCTTTATTAGCAGAGTGATCTATTTTCTGTAACCTTTTTCTTATATCAGGGTTACTTTGTCCCATTAGCAACCCCACCAGCTCTTCCTTACCTGTCTCTGCTGATGGATCTAGGGTAGTGTATTTTCTCATGGCAGCTCTAAGTCTGTCTAAGAATGCCATGGGGGTCTCGTCCTGTCTTTGCCTTACATCATACAAGGCAGCCCAATTCACTGCTTTGGGTGCAGGGCTTCACAGTCCCACCTGGACCAATCTTCTATACTGATCCAATAACTTATAATAGTCTGGGTTGTTCAGGTCCCAGTTAGGTTTTCATATTAGGAAAATTTCATCTATGTCTCCTCTTAAAACATTTGTTGTAATCTGTCCTTCCACATGATTCCTTGCTGTTTTTATTACGAGCTCTTTTTCTGTTTCTGTCAATTCGGAGAGTATCAAATCTATGTCTGACCAATCAATGTCCTGATTTTTCACAATAATTCAAATCTCAGCCATTTTCTCAGGATTTTCTCCAAAGAGTTTTGCTTCCTCCCTCCAGCTGTTCAAATCACTCTCTGAAAAAGGTACTTTCCCTTTTGCCTGATGACCTGCAGGTGTCATTACCTGCCTCAGAGGAGCAACTGTGTGGTCAGTCTCAGTTTTAGCTTTTGTTC
>NW_020957704.1:9341-11315 GCF_003031625.1 Empidonax traillii | reverse complement strand
CCTGCAAAGGAACAACAGAAGCTGCAAGATTGTGTTGTCATTAAGGTTTCCTTGCCGTGTCCATTTTTCACCGTCATCTAATATGTACAGTGGCCAGCAATTTTGGCAGTATTTCAAAAAGGTCTTTTTACTTTGGTTCCCTCTGGGAACTCCTCCCAGATCTCTCCAGTCTTTTAATATATACCACAGGAGTTCTAACATTTATTTCTTTTCTCATTTTAACTCCTATTATGAAGATAAACGATTAAATCTGTAATATATTAACAATTACAACTATTTTATTCCCAAATAATATCTACTCTTCAAATTCAAACACTACTTCTTGATCGAAACCTGCTAAAATTCACAGAACTCACAACTAACCTGTATTATCTCACAAAACCACAAGATGTCACCCTCAGACCACAAAATATTTGACCTTCACAATAAACCTGTATAGACACAGAAACCCACAAGATGTCACCCCAAGACCACAAGATACGCACTCTGCAGCAAACCTGTATGTGCTCTTTTCATCCTCTTTTCTCTCTCTTTTCCATGATTGTTCCTCCAGGAACCACTGTGATCCTAACCTTGCTTTGGTTCTTCCCTAGACATCCCATGACACGTCTTGCCCAGTCCCCAGGTACCATTTCTGGCTGCCATGAGTCTCAGACCCCGAGGCCCAATCCCCCATCCCCAGCTGCAAGGTCACCCTGAGAGCTTCTGCCATTGACCCTCTTGCTTCAAGTTTCATACAGATACCTTGCAACTCCTTTGAATTTGTATTTTACCTTTGGGGCTTAGAAGGGTTTCTCCAAAAACACAGCAATTCGTGTCCTCAACACAGAAATTCTTTGGAGAAGGAGTTTGGGATATTAGACTCAGAAGAATCACAAAATGATTTGGGTTGGAAAGGTGGCAAAAGGTTGTCTGGTCCAAGTCCCTGGACACAGACAGTGACATCTTTTGTTAATTCAGGTTACTGACAGTCCCTGAGCTTGGACAAGGGCAGGGATGGGACATCCACTCTGGAAACCTGTTCCAGTTCTTGCCTCCCTTATTGTTAAATCTTTTCTCCTATTATCCAATATAACACTCTTTCAGTTCAAAGCCACTGCCCCATGTTGTGCCACCACAGGCCTTGGTAAAAATATCCCTGTGATTTCCTTAGACTTGGGGCACAGTGACCAAGAAACAATAGATTTTTCAATACTCAGGAATGCAAGGAGAACCATCAATAAAACCTCTATGCTGGACCTCCAGAGGGCAGATTTCAGCCTTTTCAGAAGACTGGTCCAGAGGGTACCCTGGGAAACTACCCTTGAAAACAAAGGGGTCCAGGAGGGATGGACGTGCTTCAGGAAAGGAGTCCTGACTGCACAGGAGGAGGCTGTCCCAGTCTGCTGAAAGGCAAGGCAGTGGGGAAGACGACCAGTCTGGCTGAACAGGGAGATTTTGAAGGAAATTAGGGTTAAAAAGAGAGCCTACCCATTATGGAAAAAAGGGTTGGCTACTCAGGAAGAGTTTAGGAATACAGTTAGGTGTCTCAGTTTAAAATGAGACACAGGTGTTTTGCTGAGAATGAGTTACGAGGAAGATGCAAACTCCTCTCTCTAGGCAATTGTAAATCCAAAATTAAGAGGCTCCAACTGAGAAAAATGTGGGAAAAAAAGGAAAAATAGCACCCTTTATTAAAAGATGTATGTGTATTGGCAGAACAACAAAAGAACACAAATAGAACAACCAAACAATAATCCTATACTCAAAAATAATCCCCTGCACAACTAACAAAGAAAGAAGGTAAACAGTTCAGTTTTTGCCCTTTGGTGCAATTCTAACCCCAGTCAGCAGGGGGCGCTGTTGGATCACTGGAAGTCCCCACATGGGGACCCCCCCGGGTGTGCTGGAGAAGCCAAAAATGGAGATCTTCCCTCCCCCTCACCAGGAAAGGGGAGAAAGAAGGGTGGAAAAAAGGTTCTTCCCAACAGGAAC